>NW_020954565.1:7748011-7749860 GCF_900497805.2 Vombatus ursinus | reverse complement strand
AACTATTCACAGTCAGTTATAAAAACCCATCAACTTTATTTATATAATAACATTCACACTCGTCCTTTCTGGATAGCTAGGGATCAGGCCTTTCTCACAAAGAGCCTTTTTGTTGTGTGAGGACCTTTGGGAGTCAGGACATCCTCCCTTGCTTCATGGCTCCTCGCTCTTACCACCCCAAACAATGTCTCCTCTGTCCAAACCTGTCCAAAGATGTACCTTGGATTCTTTAAAAAAAGAGGCTTCTTCTGTCCTGATTGGACAAAGAGTCATGGAGACAAAGGAATTATCAGGGAATAGCTAGATTTTCTAGACTTATTGAGTTTTAGCTGGAGGACTAACTTATCACTAGTTTGTTATCAACTAGTTTGTCATCAACAGACTATTCTGACTTTACTATTGATACTTATAGCATAACTATTCATTCAGTCACCCATAACCATTCATTCAGTTACCTTGTGGTTACCTTTGACTCTTTCCTGTCCTTAACTATTCACAGTCAGTTATAAAAACCCATCAACTTTATTTATATAATAACATTCACACTCATCCTCTCCTCTCTTTTTCTGCAGCCACTACCCAAATACAGACTCTCACTATCATAATAGCACCTACCTCCCAGGGTTGTTGTAAGAATCAAAAGATAATATTTCTAAGGCATATAGCGTAGTGCCTTCAGAAAGACAGAAAGTACTATTATAAATGCTAGATATTGTTATTGTTATTATAGGCCATTTTGTCCACTCAACCACAAAAGAATAAGAATCCCCTTTGTAACACAACCCCCTTGCCCCAACAAATAGTAATCCAGCCTCTACTTGAAGACAACCAAGGAGGGAGATCTCGCTAACTCCTGAAGCAGCACATTCAACTTTGAATAGCTCTAATTGTTAGGTTATTTCTAACATTAAGCCTAAATCTATCTTCTGTAACTACCATCTTTTTCCTCCTTGTTACATCCTCTGAGGCCAAGCGAAACTATCACTCCTCTCATTGTCCCTCGTAATGGAGCCCATGTAGCCAGTGCTATCACTATCACCTTGGATGTTCAGAGTGAGTTTGCAATTCATCAGAACTCCTAGATCTTTTTCACAAGATCTGTTTCTAGCCACACCCTGTATTTGTGAAGTTGATTTTTTGAACCTGTTTACCTTTCAGGCTTTGGCTTTATGATCCTGTGTCCAAAATCATACAGCTAATTTCATAAATAGTACTCAAATCTCAGTTTTCTAAGTCCTCAAAGCCTTGGACTCTTTTTTTTCAGTTTATGTGAAAGCTTTTTATTTGGTGATGTGGACCTGGTAGAGTGTGGAAACCAAGTAGGGCCCAAGCCCTCAGGGGCCAGTGGTTTGGAGACGGGGGCCGCTGTTCCTTCAGAAGCCGAGGGCAGAGGGGTCTTGTGGTACCAATAGGGAATGATGGCTGTGATTCCCACTTCCTTGCTCCACACCATCCTTAGGGACCACAGACTGGAAGCCAGGCAGGTAGTTGATGTTGACACGTTGGTCATCTATACGACGTGCCTGGGTTTTAGCCACCATGTGTATCAGGTTGTCCATCTCTGGAGAAGCAATGGGGCTAGGGCTGGTTCTGAGGCTCCAGCTGCTCTTGTTGGGAGGCCTCTGGCCTGGCTCAGTCTGCAGGGGGCAGACTAGCACCCTGGATGTGAAGAATCCATCCTCCTCTGGAGTCCCTGCCTGGGTCAACAGGGTCTAGGAGCAGGCATAATGAAGGTTCAAGGTAGGCTCTCCCAGACAACTGGGGGGCAGGGCTGCATAGAGAGAGGCCAAGTGGGAGAGAGCACGGAGAAGGCAGAAACCACAGCATTGTGGGCGATACTCAAAGCCTG
>NW_020954565.1:7745151-7747943 GCF_900497805.2 Vombatus ursinus | reverse complement strand
CCAAACAATGTCTCCTCTGTCCAAACCTGTCCAAAGATGTACCTTGGATTCTTTAAAAAAAAAAAGAAAAAGAAAAAAAAGAGGCTTCTTCTGTCCTTATTGGACAAAGAGTCATGGAGACAAAGGAATTATCAGGGAATAGCTAACTTTTCTAGACTTATTGAGTTTTAGCTGGAGGACTAACTTGTCACTAGTTCGTCATCAACTGCTTAATTTGAAGACTAAGTAGTAGTTAATCAATTTGAAATTTATAAAACACTTACTATGTGCCAAGCACCGTGTTAAACACAGGGAATACAAAGAAAAAGCAAAGAGTCCCTGCACTGTAAGAGCTTACATTCTAATGGAGGAGACAATGTCTAAATTTATAGTTAATGGACAAAAGGAAGCCTTGCAACTGTGGAGCTCAGCTTTGCAGCAGCCCATGGAGGCAGTAATGCCAGGGGTGGGGCACTGTAGTCTAGATGGAAAGATCATTGAGTGGATTTAACTCTTTTATGCAAATTATTTATTATTCTCATACTGCCTCAAGATTATATTTGTTTTGGTCTAGGATAAGTGGTGGATATTTGAAGTCCCTAACAAGCCAACCCTGATTACTACAAGGCTGCTCAAGTGGAAGAGATGTTTTTTGCTATTTTAAATTTTTTATTTTTATTTTTAGTTCCAAATTCTTTCCGTCTCTCTATTCCCTGACCCATTGAGAAGACAAGAAATATAATACCCATTATATAGATAAAGTCATGCAAAGCATTTCAACATTAGCTAGATTGTGAAAAAAAATTCTTGAAAAATAAAGGGAAAAAAATGTGCTTAAATCTGCACTCTGGAGGGGCAGAGCCAAGATGGTGGAGTAAAAGCAGTGACTTGCTGGAGCTCTCCCCCAAACCCCTCCAAATACCTGTAAAAAATGTTCTAAACAAATTCTAAAGCTGCAGAACCCACAAAAAGACAGTGAAACAAATTTCCAGCCCAAGACAACCTGGATGGTTGATTGGAAAGACATATTGCACCGGGTAAGGAGAGGAGTGTAGTTCAACATGGGCACGCAGGTTTCAGGGAACCTGGAGCAGGCCTCAGAGGACTGAATCACAGGCTGCTGTGGTGAATTCCAGACTTCACAACCCATGAACGCCAAAGATAACGTAGAAGGTCAGTAGGAAAAGTCTGTTTCTGCGGTGGTGAGAGAGAATTGCAGTGCGGTTCCAGCCCCCTTCCCCAAGCGCTGCCCTGGGATGGGGGCTGCCTCCAGAGCTTCCAGCCCACAGACTGAGGGGGAATCAAGTGGCTGATCAGAGGGGGATTGCAGGGATCTCTTTGCTGGCGCGGGATTCTCTTGGATCTGGGTCACAATTCTGGGTGGCGGTCCTGGGGCAAGGAGGAGTGCTGGTGTGGTGGAGTTTGTGTGTGGGTGTAGAGGAAATCCTCCTCACAGAGAAAAGAGTGCTTGTGGTCACTCATAGACCAGAGCACAGGCCAGGAAAGGAGTAAACACCTCGCCCTTGATCGTAGAACCTTGGAAGAACTGAAAATTTTCAGGTCCTTAGAAGTATCTCTGAAAACAACTGCACAAAACCCCTGAAGCTTGGGACAATTCATTTTCCACACTGGAAGCAGACTCCTACCTTAACAAAGAGCTTATAACTTAGGTAATTGGCTGGATCATGAGCAAGCAGCAAAAAAAAGAATCAGACCATAGAATCTTTCTTTGGTAACAAAAAAGATCAAAATATACAACCAGAAGAAGACAACACAGTCAAAGCTCCTACATCCAAAGCCTCCAAGAAAAATATGAATTAGTCCCAGGCCATGGAAGAGCTCAAAAAGGAATTTGAGAAGCAAGTAAGAGAAGTGGAGGAAAAACTGAGAATGATGCAAGAAAATCATGAAAACCAAGTCAACAGCTTACTAAAAGAGACCCAAAAAAATACTGAAGAAAATAACACCTTAAAAAATAGCCTAACCCAAATGGCAAAAGAGGTCCAAAAAACCAATGAGGAGAAGAATGCCCTAAAAAGCAAAATTGGCCAAATGAAAAAGGAAGTCCAAAAGTGACTTTATGAGAAATCAAGACACTGTAAAACAAATTCAAGAGAATGAAAAAATAGAAAACAATGTGAAATATCTCATTGGAAAAACAACTGACCTGGAAAATTGATCGAGGAGAGATAATTTAAAAATTATTGGACTACCTGAAAGCCATGATCAAAAAAAGAGCCTAGACATAATCTTTCAAGAAATTATCAAGGAAAACTGCCCTGATATTTGAGAACCAGAGGGCAAAATAGAAATGGAAAGAACCCGCCGATCACTTCCTGAAAGAGATCCCCAAAGGAAAACTCCTAGGAATTTTGTAGCCAAATTCCAGAGTTCCCAGGTTAAGGAAAAAATATTTCAAGCAGCCAGAAAGAAACAATTCAAGTACTGTGGAAACACAATCAAGATAACACAAGATTTAGTAGCTTCTACCTTAAGGGACCAGAGGGCTTGGGATATAGTATTCCAGAGGGCAAAGGAGATAGGATTACAATCAAGAATCACCTACCCAGAAAAACTGAGCATAATCCTTCAGGGGAAAAAATGGATATTCAGTGAAATAGAGGACTTTCCAGCATTCTTGATGAAAAGACCAGAGCTGAACAGAAAATTTGGCTTTCAGATACAAGACTCAAGAGAAACATGAAGAGGGAAATAGAAAAGAGAAATCATAAGGGATTTATTAAGGTTGAACTGTTTACATTCTGCATGGAAAGGTGATATTTGTAAATCATGAGTCCTTTGTAAGTATTAGA
>NW_020954565.1:7732152-7745073 GCF_900497805.2 Vombatus ursinus | reverse complement strand
AAATAGAGGGCTCAGGGTGAGTTGAAGATGAAGGGGTGATATCTGGAGAATAAAATTAAGGCGTGAGAAAGGATTATACTGGGAGAAGGAGAAAGGGAGAGGTAGAATGGGGTAAGTTATCTCACGTAAAACAGACAAGAAAAGGCTTTTACAGTGGAGGGGAAGTGGGGGAAGGTGAGAGGGAATGAGTGAATCTTATTCTCATCCGATTTGGCTTAAGGAGAGAAAAAACATACACCCTCAATTGGGTATGGAAATCTATCTTACCCTACAGAAAATAGTCGGGGGGAAGGGGACAAGAGAGCAGGAGGATGATAGAGGGGAGGGCAGATTGGGGGAGGAGGTAGTCAGAAGCAAACACTTCTAGAGAGAGACAGGGTCAAAAGAGAGAATAGAATTAATGGGGGGAGGGATAGGATGAAGGGAAATATATTTAGTTTTTCGCAGCATGACTACTATGGAAGTGTTTTGCATGACTTCACATGTATAACCTGTATCCAGTTGCTTGCCTTCTCAATGAGGGTGGGTGGGGAGGGAGGAAGGGAGAAAATTTGGAGCCAAAAATTTAAAAACAAAAGATTAAACAATGTTTTCACAAACAACTGGGAAATAAGATATACAGGAAATGGGGTATTGAAATCTATCCTGTCATACACAAAAATAGAAGGGGAAGGGGATAAGAGAAGGGGGGAGAGATAGAAGGGAGGGCAGATTAGGGATATTCAGAATACATGACATTTTGGGATGGGGGAGGGATGAGATGGGGAGAAAATTTGGAACTCAAAATCTTGTGGAAGTGAATGTTGAAAACTAAAAATAAATTAATTTTTAAAAAATCTGCACTCTGTATCTAGATACATTTCTCTAGATACCGTTTTCTTTGAGTTGGAAGAAATTTTTTTTGAAGGAACACAAGCACCATCTAGTGGTGACTTTGTAGGTATAAAGAGACCTAAGTCAGAGTTAAGAAAGAAGTGACTTTATTGCAATACACTCTTGCAATCAGGATTCTGTACCCACCCCTTTAATTGAAACTGCTCTTTCTGAGGTCACTGAGGCCTGCTAATCAACTATCACTTCTACACAGATGACTCCCATATTTATACCTCCTAGACTTCATATATTGCATTCAAAGCCCTTCATGACCTAGCCTTCAACCCTCACCTCTTTCTCTCCTAATTACACCTTACTCCCTGACATGTACTCTTTGATCCAGTAACACTGACCTCCTAGCTGTTCCAGAACAAGACACTCCATATCCCAGCTCCCAGCATTTTCTCTGCTGTCTCCCATGCCTGGAAAGCTCTTACCTCTTTCACTCCATTTATAGACTTCCCTGGTTTCCTTTAAATTCCAAACTAAAATCCTGTCTTTTACTGGAAGCTTCCTTCAGTCTCTCTTAATTCTAGTGTCTTCCCTTTATTAATTATCTCCTATTTTTCCTGAATATATCTTGCATTGCTTATATTTGTTAGAAAGGTGTTACCCCTGTTAGATTGAAAGCTCCTTGGGTATAGGGACTGTCTTTTGTTTCCTTTGGCATCCCCGGTGCTTAGGACAGTGCCTGGCACATAGTAGGCTTTTAGTAAATGCTTACTGATTTATGAAGATCAATCTATCCTCAGTGTTCCAGATGCACAATGTACTGCAATGAAAAAGCACACTTATTCTGTGTTTAGAAGATCTGGGTTCAAATCTTGCCTTTGATGCTTAATTCCTGGATAACCATGAGGAAAAATTATTTTACCTCCCTGGATTTCAGTGTCTTCAACTGTATAATGAGGGGGTTGGCTTCTGAATCCCTTGCAGCTCTATATTTATGATCTCCTGCTATCTACAAGACATGTCCATGGGCACTTCAAACTGGACTCTTTTCTCCTAAACATACTATTCTTATTCTACTATTAATATCTTTAGTATAACCATTCATTCAGTCACCTAAGTTCCTTACCTTGTGGTTATCTTTGACTTTCTTTTCTTTAGTTATAAAGTCCTATCAACTTCACTTGTATAATAACATTCACATCTGTCCTCTCCTGTCTTTTTCTGCAGCCACCATACAAATACAGACTCTCATCATTTACTAGGACTCTTGTAATAGCCTCATTATCTTCCATCCTGCCCTACACATTCCCTCCCAATACATACTTCATGTCGCTGTCAGAATAATCTTTCTTATGCCTAGATACATCCTCAGCTCAAAAATCTTCACTGGTTCCTATTGCCTGCTAAGTAAAATTCAAATTTATAGTGTTTCATAAATATGGAGCTAGACCTCAAAGATCATCTATAACAATCCTTTTATATTAAAGATGAAGAAACTGAAGCAAAGGGTAGTTAAGTCACTTGCACAAAGTCACACAGGTATTAAGTGGTATACTTGGGGTTTGAACCCAAGGCTTCTGATTGCAGAGTCAGTGTTCTTTTTACTACCTTTGGTGAGTGGATAAGGTATGTAAAAGGTTCATAAATGAAAAGGTACCCTGACCCCCAGTTACAAATTATTTCTACCTCTCCAGATCTGTCAAGGTGTTTGTAAATCTTTATTCTATCTTATATTGTGCTTGTACCAAACCTCCATTATACATAATAGGTACTTAATAAAATCTTTTGAATTAAGAGGTGTGTGGATGTGTGTGTGTGTGTGTGTGTGTGTGTTTTACAAGTTCCTCAGAGTGAGAGAGCTATGCATACCAGATTACCTGATGAGGGTAGGGAGAGAATTCCAGAAATAATGGGTAGGGGTTGAAGTTGGCAGTAGAGATTCTGATAGAAGCTCTGAAGGTTTCTTGCCTTAAATTTCCTGATGGAGCTCCTAAGTTTATTATTCTATAGTTAACAAAAGGCTAATCATTTACAAGGGTTAAGTCAGTGTTGTTATTCAATACAAAGCTCTGAGTCCAATAATGGGGCTTCTTTTCCCAAGCATTTCCTCAATAGAAGTGGGAGTTATATAAGGCTTAACGTTTGAGAGCATATGCTGTCTCCATTTGGCCTTGCATATTTGGATGATGATTTTTATGCTCCTAATATTATATTTTCACACTATACAAAATGAACCAGCATCTCAGTTGTTCAAAAATATTTATTTTAAAAACAAATGTGAATGTTTATTGCAGATAATCATACCCTTTCAGAAAGTGTAATTCTTTTAACTTGAGAACTTTGTTGCTTTAAAATAAGTAATGTTAACCTGCAAACTAAATTGGCAATGTTAATGGTTTCTAAATCATCACATCCTCCCACTCTAGTTGCCCCAAAGAAGGTAAATAAAGTTTCTTAATTCAGTGGATGGCTAAAAAAAAATTAGTGCTGAATCATTAATATTTGTGGTTTGTTGGAGAGGGTAGCTAATTGAGGAAACTGCATCTTTTGTAACTGTATTCTGACCAGCATTCCTTCTCACATTGGATCACCAGAAAAGCTACTCTAAATTCAAATCTTTTGAGGTTCAGTGTGTACTCAAAACCACAGCATGTGAACTGCCATTAGTGTCTGTATTTTTACCAGCTATCCAGAAAATACATGAGTTTAAAATAAATGACATTCAGTCAAGCAGCATCGCAAATAAAGTGATGATAAAACTATCCCTTCATTTCGCATGAGTTATACTTTCTCATAGGTTACTATACCACTAGCTTGTGTGCATGGTGGAGGGGAGTGGAAAAGGGAGAGGGGAGTATACACACAGAGAATATATGTGACCAAGTAACAGATATTTAGATCACAAATGTAGCCTGGGAATGTGCATGAAGAGGTCTATCATCAGTCACCAAGCATGTACTGTCTTCTTTGTGGCAGGCACTGTGCCAAGCACTTTAAAAATATCACATTCGATCCTTACAACAGCCCTGTGAAATAGATGCTGTTATTATCCCCATTTTATAGGTTAAGATCAGTTCTCTTCTTTGGAAAGCCAGTATATGATTCCAGACAGCTGTCTGACTTTAGAGTTAGACATTTATTATAATTATAATTTAATTCTGTGAGGATCCTGTGTCCACAAATCCAATTCAAGGGACTAAAAAACAAACAAACAAAAAAACACCTCAGTACAATAGGAGCTGTGTAGCAGCTTGTTGGGGGTGGGGAGTGTAAATACAATCTACTTTGCTCCCAAATCTTCTTTGACTGGCATGCAAATGGGGTTGAGTAAGGGACAAAAAAGATAATGAAAAAAAAATCTTCTACCTTCAGGAACTACATTCCTCCCCCCACCTTTTATTTATTTATTTGTCTATTTATTTATTTGTTTATTTATTTATCTATCTGTTTATTTATTTATGTATTACATTTTGCATAGTTGTCACTAACAAAATAAACCTAGTTTTTGTGCTATATTCCGGCCAGCATAGAATTTTCTGTCTCCCCATGTGACAAACATGTGTAATGCATTTATTAAACATATCTTTACATTTTAAAAAATTATTCCTCAACCGGAAAGCACAGCAGTGTTTGGATAATGGATTCTGAAAATGATCAGGCTATTACTCTGTTACAGTTCTGGTATACACTCTATGTATGGTCATTTTAATTTCTGTCCTAAAATCCAGTTAGTCAGCAAAAAGCAGTTATGATTCTGGAACACATAAAGAACAGTTCACAAAAAATAAAACTGAAACTGTTTGTCAGTTAATACACATTAAGTTGCCATATAAGATTTTTTTCCTTTTGTAAAGTTTTACTATTTATGTGACATCTCTCTGCAAACATTTAGAATAATCTAAACCTAGAAATAGACTGGACAAAAATACTAATACTTCTAATCCCTGCTTTTCTAATTTCTAAAATTAAATTCTACTTCTCGAGAAACGAATCTAGAGTTCCTCCTTCCTTTAATTTTGCCTTTTCATAGGTATAGGGTCTAATCACAAAATCACAGAATTTCAGACTTCAAACTTTATTATTACTGTTGTATGTGCCATTATCCTTCTAGTTACCCAGTTTAGCAATATCAGTATCATCATGTTCACTTCTGCAGCATGTATACTAAAACTAGAACAATACAGAGAAGATTAGCATGGCCCCTATGCAAGGATGACATGCAAATTCATGAAACATTCCATATCTTTATAATTTTGATTACATTAAATTGAAAAGTTTTCACACAAACAAAACCAATGCAACCAAGATTAGAAGGGAAGCAGAAAGCTGAGAAACATCCAGTGTCTCTGACAAAGACCTCAATTCTAAAATATGGAGAGAACTAAGTCAAATTTATAAGAATACAAGCCATTCCCCAATTGATAAATGGTCAAAGGATATGAACAGGCAGTTTTCAGAGGAAGAAATTAAGTCTGTCTATAGTCATATGAAAAAATGCTCTAAATCACTATTGATTAGAGAAATGTAAATCAAAATACCTCTGAGGTACCACATCATACCTGTCAGATTGGCTAACGTGACAGAACAGGAAAATGATACTTGTTGGAGAAGATGTGGAAAAATTGAAACAGTAATGCATTGCTGGTATGAACTGATCCAACCATTCTGGAGAGCAATTTGGAATTATACCCAAAGGGATATAAAATTGTACATACCCTTTGACCCAGCAGGACCACTTCTAAGTATTCTATCCCAAAGAGATCATAAAATGGGGAAAGTATCCACATATACAAAAATATTTATAGAAGCTCTTTTTGTGACAGCGAAGAATTGGAAACTGAGGGGATGTCTGTCAGTTGAGGAATAGCTGAACAAATTGTGGTATGTGAATGTAATGAAACACTATTGCACTATAAGAAATGATGAACAGGTGGACTTCAGAAAAACCTGGAAAGACTTATATGAACTGACGCTGAGTGAAATGAACAGAACCAGGAGAACATTGTACACAGTAACAGCACACTGTGTGATGACTGATTTTGATAGACTTAGCTCTTCTCAGCAATGCAAGGATCTAAGACAACTCCAAAAGATTCATGATGAAAAATGCTGTCCACATCCAGAGAAAGAACTTTGGAGTCTGAATGCAGGTGGAAGCATACTATCTACTCTCTTTTTCTTTTGTTGTTTTGTTTTGTTTTGTTTCTTCTTTCTCGTGGTTCCTCCTGTTAGTTCTAATTCTTCTTTATATCATGAGTAATGTGAAAATATGTTTAATATGAATGTATATGTAGAGTCTATATCAGATTACACACTGTCTTGGGGAGGGAGGAGGAGAAGGAGGGAGAGAAAATTTAAAACTCAAAATCTTATGGAACTGAATGTTGAAAACTAAAAGTAAATTAATTAATTACTTAAAAATGTAGCTTTCACCATGTATATACCTGTAAGAAATAAAGAGAGTTTTTTTTAAATATCAATATCATCCTTGGTTCTTTATTCACCCTACATATTCAGTTAGTTTTGTGGTTTCTAACTATACAACATCTCTTAAATGCATTTCCTTTTCTCTATTCACAAAATCACCATCTTAGTTCAAGTCCTGATTACCTCTTGCTTGGAATATTGTAATAGCCTTCTAATTGGTTTCCGTGTACCCTGTCTCTCTCTAATCCAATAGATTGTCCACATAGCTGTCAAAGTTATGGTTTTATATTGTAGGTCTGACCATAGCACATCCCACCTCCCCTATTCAATAAACTATACTGGTTCCCTGTTACTTTTAGGATCCAATATAAACTCCTCTTCAATATTTAAAGCTCTTCTCTCTCATTCCAGTTTTCTTATGCATTACCTACTCCAATTCACCCATATTTTGCACACAACATTCCATCTCTCATCTCTATGTCTTTGCACTGACTGTCCTCTTTGCCTGGAGAGCTCCCTCTTTCCTTGTCTCCATCTCTTAGTATCCTTGTGTTTCTTCAGTACAATTCAAATGCCATCTTCTTCATAAGATTTTTCCTGATCTCCCCAGACAATAGTGCTTACCTCCTAAGGGTAGCATCCCAGTAATTTTGAAGTTATTTAAGGGACTTCACTGGTATATACAATGCATCAGACCCTTGCTTTTGAAAGCTTTATTTGAACCTCAGTCTTCAGACTGCAATAATAGAAGCATAAATAGAAGGAAAGTAGAAAATGGAACCAGAGAGACCATGAGGTAAACAAGACAAGATGAACAAGTGTTAGACAAAAGTACACAGTACAGTCTACATGTAAATTATGTCCACCTAATGCCTCCTTGCTGCCAAATGCAATATGTACAGTAATAATAGAATGAGGAAAGTAAGTATTCTTTGCCATTCTTCTAGTAGAAACTCTTTCTGGGTGAATATGTGATCTAGAGCTTCAAGAAGGTTTTTAAAATCACAACTCCAAAAATTCTATATAGATTTTTTAAAAAGCCTTAACATCAGCTTTTACTCCTGTGATTGCTTCATGTGTGCTCTTACTTTTTTTTTCTTTGTGAAGCAATGGGGTGAAATCACTTGCCCAGGGTCACACAGCTAGTAAGTGTCAGGTGTCTGAGGTCAGATTTGAGCTCAGGTCTTCCAGAATCCAGGGCCAGTGCTCTATCCACTGTACCATCTTGCTGCCCTTGTGCCCTTGCCTTTAAACTACTCGTGACCCAGTGCTGACCTTTGTACCCGTAAAGACACAAAAGGGTATTGCCATTGACTTCATTGGAAAATAAGTACTGAAGGAAATTCTAGCCAAGAGGAGAGAATGGAGCATGCATTGGTGAAACAACTGCATTAGTTCATGTTTGAACTGAATCTTAAATAGAAGGAATGATTTTCATTTCCTGTTATGTTCATAAAGTAAATACTTGTGGCTTTGGTATTTAATTTAAGGCAAATCCATTTAAAATATCATTAAAGCTACAATGAGAATGTTGTTGTTCACCTTTTAATAGCATCCTGAGACAGCTAATGGGTTGTGATTTCAAAGTACAACATGAAAATTTTACAGCACCATATTTTTTTATAGGATAAAATAAGATACATTTACTTACACCAATTTCGGTATTGAATTGCTGCCTTGCAGAGTTGTTTAATCATCAATCCCAAGCTAAGAAGTAGTTGAAAAGATAAACATTGAAGTCAATGAGCCTTCTTAGTACTATGTTATTACTTACATATTCACTAAAATATAAAAAAGTTTCTAGTGACTTCATATCTCTCTACATTATCTAACTTAGGTTTAGATTATAATTTTTCTTAATTCCTAAACAAAGATGTATCGGAAAGAGCATCATACTCTTGTTGAAGCAATTTGTGGTACTTATCTTGGAGAAGAGAAAGCTTAAGGGAGACGAGACATCTATCTTCAACATGTGAAGGGCTGTCACGTACAAATCTACCAGTCTACATAAAAGTTTCTCCCACCTACCAACCTGTTACTACAATGCATTTGAAAGGATACTAGCGCTCGGTCAAGAATTCTTATCACTATGAGTATGGGGTATGAAAATTTAAGCAAAAGTTAAACTGTGGAAGAGGTAAAGATGTCTCTTTATGTGAGCATTTATAGGCTTTCTATTTTTTTTAAAAGAAAGTGGAATAAGATAATGAAAGAGTAATTTTTTTTTAGGCAATTGGGGTTAAGTGACTTGCCCAGGGTCACCCAGCTAGTAAGTGTCAAGTGTCCTCCTGACTTCAGGGCCAGTGCTCTATTCACTGTGCCACCTAGCTGCCCCAAAAGAGTAATCTTGAAAGACTAAGCTTGCAGCAGTACACAGGATTGACTAAAGTGAGAGAACTTCAAGGTTAGGAGCCTAGCTGGAAGGCTGTTTCAATAATTCAGTTTTAAAATATGAAGGGGCACAAAAAGGAATGGAGAGAAAGGGAAGAATCCTAGAAATACTGTGAAGGAATAAGACTTAGGAAGTTATTAGGTATGGGACCTGATGTTTTAAGTCCAGGTGACAATAATGCATTCTATTTTCTTTTCAGGGCATGATTCCAAGTAGAATGTGAGAGAGGAACTCTCAAAACTTGGCAAGTGTAATGGCTACTACCCATTATAGCTTACTTACATGGATGTGTATAATGTTGCCATCAACCATCTAGAAAGCATTGCCTCACTGTGAAATCTTACAAAAGACTTAGTCATAAGATCATAGATTTAGAATTGGAAGGGATTGTAAAAGCCATCATTCCAGCCCTCTCAATGTAAGCAAAAACAAAAAGAGAGAGAAATTGAGGCCCACAGAGGTAAAATGACTTGCCCAGGATCACACAAGTGGTAAACGAGAGAGGCGGGATTTACATCCAGGTCCTCTGACTTCAAAGCCAGTGATCTTGACACTATCATATAGCCCCTTAGCTGATGATAATGTGGTAGCCATTATCAACATTAAAAAAAATCCAAAATGTAAGCATTACCACTTTATATTTAGATTAAGCATTACCATTTTAGCTTTCATTAGATAGCAAAGGGGTGAATTGAGTTGGAGGAAGTACTCCCATCAATGAGATCATGGATTCACTAAATTTCTGAAGCATCCTTTTCCCCAAACTGTGATAAAGGGTAAACTGGCCTTGGAAAGTATCCTGTATCCTACACTGGATTTGAAGTAGTTTGGTTCTTTTCTTTTTCTGTATATTTTTCTAGTCGAAGCAGCCATTTGGACCAGTATTGGGAACAGAGCTCTGAGTCCATGAAATGTGTGTGAGCAAGGGATCTGTCTTTGTAGACCACCACAATTAAACCACATTGAACCTTAAAGTTAAGGCATTGTGGTTAATGGCTCCAACATATGCTACCACTTGTAAAGGGTTGTCAAATGTATTCCAGATAAATGGTTTTGGTTTCTCTGATGTCTTCCAATCGATCACGCAAAGCTTAGCCTGATATTCAGCTACATAGTCCATTAGGCCCAGATACTTAAGGGACTCATTATCAACTGCACTTTCTAGGGCTCTTATTTCACTTATGTCTTTTAAGATATGTTGGACACTTGCTATACAGCCAGAGCTAATAGTTTTTTCGTCTAATTCCTTTAATTGCTCTTGGGATGAAAGCATGGCTTCTAATGCTTCATGGAAGTGTTTCCTTTGCAAAAAGATGTCTGAAGTGTTTTCTGCAAAGTCATCCCCTCCCAGCTCCAAAATCATTGACTGTTTCCACCTCTCTAGATTTAAGATTTGTTTTGCTGTCATGGTTTGCTGAAGGATTCGAGTAACACTAAGCATTTTATTCTTTTGCAAAAGTATTTTCAAAGGAACAGTGGAATGAGTTAGAGTGTTTGATTCATTTCTTTTTTCTGCATTGAGAAGAAGAATTGTATTTTGTGTAACTATTGGTCCTGATTCTTGCTCTTGGGCCGTACATTTACTCATAGGTCCATGTAATAAATCATCTTCTTGAAACAATGATTCTGGTATCTGAGAACTAATTTTGGTTGATACAATAGAATATATTAAATTAGAGTATTTGTTTTGTTTGACTTCTTGATAAGGGATTTTTTTCCCTTCTTCTGGCTACATAAGTAACATGAAATTGAGAAACCCACAGAAGGAGCTAGTTCTACGAAGAACCTACTTGATCTTCCAAGCTTCTTGCATATGCTTGATAGTGATTGCATTCTTTTAGGCTCTAAATTGACATGGAATATATTTTTGTCTAAAGTTCTCCCTGTTAAAGTCAATGGGTTTTTTTGGGAGTGTCCTTTCGCAGCCACAGCCTTTTGACAGCCCCTTGCAGTGCCGTGATATGACAGGTGGCCAGATGTTTTTTCTTTTTAATGTTCTTTGTTATATGAAATATCTTTTGAGGAGAAAGTGGAGAGGGATACAGAGGGAAATTTAGGCAATGAAAAACAAAATATATCAATAAAATATACCCTAAAAAGATATAACAGATATCTAGTTCAGTGACCTTCTGATAACTATCAGATGATCAATAAAAGAGAAAATGTTAGTTGTAGTGAGCTCCACTCCTGTACTTCTAACTGAAGAAAGATTCTCTATGGAAAGTTAGATCCTTCAGATACTCCTTTTGTGGATGATACCAAGTTTTCGAACATTGTAGAGACTCTTGGAAGCAATCCATAACCATTTAATCTAGTGTACAAATAATATTTATTTTGGGGATAATAAAAAAGCAGTTATATGGATAATCTCTAGAGCTTCTAAGTCATGGAATCCTTAATCTAGAGGGTCAGAGAACACCCTATCTGACCTGTTGGAAATTCTAAAGCTACTTTACCCAAATCTCTTAGAAACAAGATCCTGTCTTTTAAATACCAATGAAGCCCTTAGGAGGCACTAGACACCTTAACATAGGCTCATTCCCCCCACACCCCGCCCCCAATATAATCCAGGGCAAATGGTTGCATTTAAAATAATTAGATTTGATTCTGTATCTTTTAAAAATTAATCCTATTTAAAATTCACAAGGAAATCTGCTATCCTTGAAGGAGCTAGGGGGACACTGTGAATGTGGTCTAGTGCCTTTACACCACAGAGCTATCCTAAGGATGTCTTGTTTGTTATCCAAAGAAGGCTAATCCACCATCACCTCTTGGCTGGACTTAAACAATGAACATATTTTTTTAGTCATAGGAAGGAGGGTGTTGTTGCCAGCCTCTCATTCCCAATTTCCAACCAATCATGTTGTTTCCATCCTCGTGATGCTGTCTTCTCTGTAACTAACCACATTGTTTTCCCCGCCTACCCAACTCTGCTCTTTGTTCTCTTGTACTTCCCAAAAGTATATGAAGGCTAGTAAGCCCTACCTCATTGTCTTTGGTCACTGAGAGAGGCCATTGACCCTATTTATTGGTTACTGCTATCCTAACTAATAAATTGAGCATGCTCAGAACACTGTTTCTCCTTTTACCTTTAATTTTCAAATGTAACACATTGGTTCACAATTGTCCTTTTCCCCAGCTATTTTGAGGAAACTAGATATACTGATTATTCATGGAAATCAATAAGCTAAGATCTCTTATATTAGAGAAGAAATATTTTTCTTTCCCTAATTTCTTACCAGGGAGTGGACACTCTGCTGTATAGTAGCCTTTGAAAAATTCCCACTTGTCAGTGGATTTCCCTTTTATACCTACATCCGCTATAGCAAACTATAACTCAGAATACAATAAAATTAACTTAGCTTTACCTGGTTTCAAAACTCTTCATAAAAGTATAAACAACAAGTAGAAAAGACTTAAATGAGCAGGAAACTCAAAAAGGTAATGGTAAGTCACCAGGAAGAAAAGAGAGAGGAGGGGAATAAGGAATACACAAATTTATCAGGTTACAGCATTATTTAGAAGTAGACACAGGCAAATAACAAGTTCTGTGCCAGCAATTCATTCCCTAAGCATATCTATGAGCAAGGCAAAGTTCTGGATGCTCCCAGTTTTGGATATCAACTAGTCCTGGATAGTTCTATAATTCATTTGTGCCCAAGTCCTGTGATTCTAGTACATCACCCACAGCCACACAGTTCCCAGCTATTTTCTCCACTTTTGAACTGTGGCTATTTCTATACAACGAAGGACAAATTAGAAAGGGCAATGCATTCACTGCATGTTGAAGAACAAACCACCCCTCTATTGCTGCTGCTGCCTGAGAAAGTCATTGAAGCTGCTTCTTCCTCATCTGTGTGTCAAGATCCAACTCTTATAGCCTTTTTAAATATGACTTTGCTGGGGACAGGAAGTTGTGGTAGCGCTAAACTCGTGTTCTATGTGATTGTATGTGGCAATGAGTCATGGTAAATTAAAGGCTCCAAGAATTAAAAGTAAATATCACACAGAGGGAAATAGAGAGCCTCAGGTTCGATGTGAGTATATTACAAACACGAAGTTTGAAGAACTGGAAAGAAGATATCATCAGGGAAATATATGATTGATGAAGATGAGCTGGTCACATGGTGAGAATAAGAGATGAGCAGTGGACAGCCTGTACACTTAACTCATGATATCAGAGGTGAGGAAGGCTAATACCATGTGGAGGTGGACCCCCATAGGAAACTTACAGGAGGACATGGACAAGAGTCTCAAAGGATGGAAGGAATGGAAAA
>NW_020954565.1:7732051-7732120 GCF_900497805.2 Vombatus ursinus | reverse complement strand
TGTGCTGTCATCAGCATTGATCAGGCCACAGAGCATTTGAAGGTTTTTAGAAATAAATATACAAGAGAG
>NW_020954565.1:7726844-7732005 GCF_900497805.2 Vombatus ursinus | reverse complement strand
AAAAAAAATCTGATATTAATTTTATAATTAAAGAGGGTAAATTTTTTTTTGGAAGACAAATGAAAGATAGGTTACACACTGAATATACAAGTCAGAGTAGGTATATTAGTCCTTGTTTCCTGTATCTTGGATTTCTCCCCACATTCACTATTTGCAGTGAGATTGTTGACATTTATGGTGCATAGATTTGCTAATACTGATATCTTTATTATTGGAAATTATACATTTATTCAATCATAGTTGTATTAAGTGACAGTTTATAAGATCATAGACCTAGAATTGGAAGGGACCTCATAGGCCATTTAGTTTAACAACCTCATTTTACAAATCAAGAAACTGAGGCTCACAGAGGTTAAGTGACTTGCCCAAGGTCACACAGGGAGTAAGTCTCAGAAACTAGATTTGTATGTAAGTCCCCTGACTTCAGGTCAGCTAGGTCGTGCAGTGGATAGAGTGCTTTGCCTAGCCTAGGGTCAGAAAGACTCACCTTACTGAATTCAAATCTGACCTCAGATACTTACTAGCTGTGTGACCCTGGGCAAGCCGCTTAACCCTGTTTGCCTCAGTTTCTTCATCTGTAAAATTAGCTGGAGAAGGAAATGGCAAAATATTCCAGTATTTCTTCCAAGAAAATACCACGTGGAGTCACAAAGAGTTGGGCACAATTGAAAACCAACTGAACAACAACAATAACAAGCTCTGACTCTGGATTTGGTGTCTTTGTCCAGTTATATGTGCTTAATAACTGATTTGCAGGTACTTTATAATAAAGCAGATGCATCAATATTCATTTCAATTATGGCTAACTTCACTGAGTTGATTTACTTTTTTTGGTGTGGCATAGTTTATTATGATAACATATTAGCTGATAAATTTTTTATATTTGATTCTGAATTTGTTTTCCTCTTTCTTCACTTGGTTCCTTGATTTCTGTTTTCTTCCTTACTTTTCTTCTTACTGTCTAGCCACTTTAAAAAGTTTGCTTGTTTAAATGTCATGATAAAATAGTATTATTTATTATGTAATCTGATTAATTAGTTAGCCAAGGAAGCATTCTTTCTTTTCCGAAGGAAATTTGCAGCTGAGGTAGTAATTTACCTTTGCAGTACAAATCAGAATACAATCAGTGGATGATCAGGTTATAAATTGTTGGACTTTATATGGAATATAATGTGGAATATCCCATGGAATGCTTTATTTAAAATGGAATATAACATGGATTTTAATAATTATACCCAAATTAACTATAAAAGACTTATGAAGAAAGACACTATCTATATCCAGAGAAGGAACTGATAAGCAAAAGTGTGTATAGAATAGTTTTACACACACATACACATATTATATATATATATGTATACATATATGTGTACATATATACACATACATACACACACCTATTTGTGTCTAATGGTAGCCATTTCTAGGCTGGGGAAGAGGGCAGGAAGGGAAGAAAAAAAAGAAAAGAAGAAATTTACCTGATAATTTTGTTGTGTATTTGAAAGGAATAGCAAGTTATGCATAGTAGATTTGCAGTTTAATGTATAGTCATCTTTTTTTTATTGTACTGTACTATAGAAATGCTTTTTTTATTCCATAAATTAAACATAAAATTTAAAAAATTACAGGACAACAATCTTTGCCTATACATTCAATAAGAAGGTATTTCAAATATACCATACCACACGGAGTTCGTCCTAAAGGCTACATTGTGGATAGGCATGAGTTTGCTTAGAGTCAGATTAATTTAGGTTCAAATCCTGCCTTCAATGCTCACTAGGTAATCAATTAATCAACAAGCATTTTGCTAAGCCCTAGGAATACAAAAAGTAAGGCAAAATCACGGGCAAATCTCTTAACCTCTACCTGCCTTGGGCAATTGCCAGTTTTCTATCTATTAAGTCATAGCAAGATGAAATCACATACATTGGAGGTTTGCCTGGTAGTAAGAGTTTTTATTTTTTGCCTTTTGTAGAAAAGGTGGTGACAGAGAATGTAATTTTTCCTCTTTTATCTATTTTATTTTGATCCTTAAAAAGGGTACAAGATTACAAAATGAGAATAAAAATGAAATATCGAAGCAATGCATTTGTTAGGTTATGCCCAGGGGAGCAAAATGAGGATTTTGTTTTCCTCCTTTCCAGCTGGTGATCAACTTAGTTCCTGGTATATGATGATGGATTGACTGTATTTATCCCTACAGTATAACTGCATGTTACTGTTCTTCTTAATCATCCAGATGTCTAATACAGTTCTGAAATCTATCAGACCCTAGGATTTCATAATAGCCAATGAGTACTACTGATTCATTACAGAGATAGTATAGAAATCCACTTTGGCTCATTTGAATAGCATTTAGTTATACAAATACCACAAGGTTCTTTTTGCTGGTTCTGTTCATTTAGTACTTAATCATTTACTATTTTGTATTTTTCTCACTTCTTTAATATTACTTAATTCACTTTTTTAATACTGTGTCTCCCCAGTTAGATTTTAAGGTCCCTAGAGGGGGCCATATAACAAATATTACTACCCCATTTCTAACTTCTTCTAAGGCCATATTAGAGAGTGGTTAAAATGCTTGACTTGGAGTTCCTAGACCAAACAGGAACCAGAACCTAGGAGCAAGGGATAGAGTTACAACATAGAGGAGCAAAAACAGACCTTGGCCTTCATTGGTACTGAAAAGTTATATAGACCATTCAGGTTTTTGGGAACAGCCTCTGTGGGTATCTATAAGGATACTGAGTGATTTTCCTGTCAGGGGCTCCCATCCGAGGTACTACACTATATTGGAAGTAATGCATAGATCTCCTCACTGCAGACATTCTAGCATCCCTTTGTGAAGTGTTTGGGGTTGGGGTAGGAGGGGTAAAAGTGATCTTCAGTACAAATGTACATATAAATATAAAGGTCCCTGGGGAATTGGGACTTCCTAAAGAGAGAGTTGTTTGACTAATTATCTCACCACGGGGGCGGGGGTGGGGTGGGGGGGTGGGGAAGAGGTGTGCTGTCTCATTCATGACCCTGGCTATGAAGCAACACAGTTGAATTGTAGGGTGGGAACTGAGAAGATGCAGTTGTAGTGTTAAGAAAGTTCACCAGTGTTTCTGCTGTGTGGGCATAAGCTACCAAAGGAACAATTGCTAATATAGTGAGACTGACCTCTACAATTCTTTAAATGAATAATGAGAGAAAAAAGGAAGGAGAAAAAGAGTTGGAGTTAGGCTGAGCTCCTGTTGTAACAAAGTAGTGCAGGTGCTATTATACTGTATCTTTTGTGCATTTGGATAGACTTCTGGTACACTCCGAAGGTATGTGTTGTGTAGATTTCTCTTGGGAAGTTTTATGCATGGGTGGCCATATTGTTGAATTACTCTATAGACCTGAAACAGTTAACACCATTAAGCAGTTGATCTGTGATGATTATATGCTTTGAGGCTCAGTGAAAGTTGTATACTTAATAAGTAGATACTCTCATTATTCCACAATGTTTGAGGCCAAAGTGAATTGAAGCAAACTACTAATAGGATGGAGGGTAAACTTTGGAGACTTATTCTCATATCTTTTATAATTTTTACAGAAGACATCCAGGGCAGTCACCTCATCATTTCCCTTTCAGCCACTTGCCTGGATATCGTCATCATCTCTAGAAACTAATCATCCTGTAAACTGAAACCAATTCTGTAACTGAACAAGTCCTCAGACCATTTCCCACCCTGGATGCAGGACTTTATCATTCCCCTGCACCATTTATCTTCCCCCTCTTTTCCTTTTTAGCTTCTTCTTATGTGTTGTCTTACCCCAATAGAATGTGAGTTCCTTGAGAACAGGGACTATCTTATGTCTTTCTTTTTATTCCCAGCATTCATAGTGCCTGGCACATAGTAGGTGTTTGATAAATATTTATTCACTCACTCACTACTCCTCCTTTACAAATATATTTTCCCCTTTTGAAACTGACACTTAAATGTTTTCCCAATTGCACAATTTTTTTTTTTATCAAAGCACATGCGTATTTTCTTTTTTTAAATTTTAGGTCTTCCCAGGTTTCTTTTACTATCTCATATATAGTAATTTATCACTCAGACTCTAGGAAACATTTTTTCTATTTATTTATCTCTTTATTTATGACATTCATTTTTTTAAATTTGAGATCCAAATCATCTTCTCCCTTCTCACCCTTCCTCCACCCACTGAGAAGGCAAACATATCAGTTATAGATATGAAATCTTGCAAAACAGTTTCACATTGAACATGTTACAAAAAGGAGAAAAGCAAGAAAAATAAAGAAGTAAAAAAAGTATGCTTTAATCTGTACTCAGAGTTCATCAGTTCTCTCTTTGGAGATAGCATTTTTCATCATGAGTCTTTTGGAGTTGTCTTGGATCATTTGTTTGGATCAGAGTAACTAAGTCTTTTACAGTTGATCATCATTACAATATTGCTACTACTGTATATAATGTTCTCCTGATTCTATTTACTTATCTCTGCATTTGTTCACTTAAGTCTTCCCAGGTTTTACTGAAACCAACCTGCTAATTATTTTTTTCCTTAATAGTATTTTATTTTTTTCCAATTGCATGTGAAGATAGTTTACAACATTCATTTTTGTAAGATTTTGATTTCCAATTTTTTCTCCCTTCCTCTCATCCCTCCCTCTTCCCCAAGACAGCAAGCAATTTGATATAGGTTATACATGTACATTCATGTTAAACATATTTCCACATTGGTCATGTTGTGAAAGAAGAATCAGAACAAAAGGGGAAAACCATGAGAAAGAAAAAGCAAGAAACAAACAAACAAAAAAGTAAAAATGATGCACTTCACTCTATGTTCAGACTCCATACTTCTTTCTCTGGATATGGTTATCATTTTCCATCATGAGTCTTTGGAATTGTCTTGGATCATTATATTGTTGAAAAGAGTTAAGTCTATCATAGTTAGTCATTGCACAATGTTGTTATTACTGTGTACAATGTTCTCCTTATTCTGTTCACTTCACTCAGTATCATTTTGTGTAATACTTTCCAGGTTTTTCTGAAATCTCCCTGCTCATCATTTCTTATAAAATGAATGTGTTCCATTACATTCATATGCCACAACTTGTTCAGCTTTTCCCCAATTGATAAGCATTCCCTCAATTTCCAATTCTTGACCA
>NW_020954565.1:7724071-7726790 GCF_900497805.2 Vombatus ursinus | reverse complement strand
CTTTCTTTCTTTCTTTCTTTCTTTCTTTCTTTCTTTCTTTCTTTCTTTCTTTTTTAAATCTAATTAACCAAAGGTTTTCCTATTTTATTTTTTTTTCACAAAACCAGCCCTTAGCTTTATTTATTAGTTCAATAGTTTTCTTACTTTCCATTTTATTAATCTCTCCTTTGATTTTCAGAATTTCTAATTTGGTGTTTAATTGGGGATTTTTAATTCTTTTTCTAGCTTTTTTTAGTTACATTCCCAATTCATTGATCTCTACTTTTTCTATTTTATTCATGTAAGCATTTAGAGATAAAAAATTTCCCCAAAGAACTGCTTTGGCTATATCCCATAAGTTTTGGTATATTGTCTCATTATTGTCATTCCCTTTGATGAAATTATTGTTTCTATGCTTTGGTGTTTGACCCCCCCCCCCATACTTTAGGATTAAATTATTTGGTTTTCAATTAGTTTTTAGCCTGTCTTTTCATGATCCTTTATTACACACAATTCTTATTGTGTCATGATCTGAAAAGGATATATTTAATATTTCTGGCTTTCTATGTTGAATTGTAAGGTTTTTATGCCCTTATGCATGGTCAATTTTTGTGTAGGTGCCATGTAACACTGAGAAAGAAGTATATTCCTTTCTATCTCCATTCAATTTTCTCAAAAGGTCTATCATATCTAACTTTCAAAAAATCCTATTCACCTCCTTAACTTCTTTCTTGTTTATTTTCTGGTTAGATTTATCTAGATCAGAGAGAGAGGGTTGAGGTCCCCCATTAGTATAGTTTTGCTGTCTATTTCTTCCTATAACTCCCTTAACTTCTCCTCTGAGAATTTGGATGCTATACTACTTTGGTGCTTATATGTTTAATATTGATATTACTTCACTATCTATGGTATCTTTTAGCAGGATGAAGTTTCCTTCCTTATCTCTTTTAATTAGATCTATTTTTGCTTTTGCTTTGTCTGAGATTTGGATTGTTACCACTGCTTTTTTCATTTCAGCTGAAGCATACTATATTCTCCTCTAGTCTTTTACCTTTACTCTGTGTGTATCTCTCTGCTACAAATGTGTTTCTTGTAAACAACATATTGTAGGCTTCTGTTTTTTAATCCACTTTGCTATCTGCTTCCATTTTATGGGAGCATCCATCCCATTCACATTCACAGTTATGATTACTGTGTGTTTCCCTCCTTCCTATCTCCTCCATTTATACCCTTCTCTCTCCTTTCACCCCATCCCTCCTGACCAGTATTTTGTTTCTGACTACCACTTCCCTCAAGTTCCCCCCTTTACTTTCCCCTTTCTCCTCCTACTTCTGCCTTCCCTTCTACTTTCCTTTCTATCAGTCCCCCCTTTCCCTTTTCTTTTTCCATTACCTCCTATTTCCCTACAGGGTAAGATACATTTCTATACCCAACTGAGTGTGTATGTTATTCCCTTTTTGAGCTAAATCCAATGAGAGTAAGGTTCAAACTATGCTCACTGCCTCCCTTCTTTCCCTCTACTGTGATAGGTCTTTTGCACCTCTTCCTGTGATGTAATTTACCCTATTCTGACTCTCCCTTTCCTCTTCTCTCAGTACAATCCTTTTTTGCACCACTTAATTTTGTTTTTTTATATCATCACATCAAAGCCAACTTATACCCACATGCTCTGTCTATGTATACTTCTTCTAACTGCCCTAATAGAGATACAGTTCTCAAGAGTTACCAGTGTCATCTTCCTTTGTAGGCATGCAAACAATTTAATTTTATTGAGTAACATGTTTTTTTTTTTCTTTCCTGTTTACTTTTTTATGCTTCTCTTGAAGTCTTGAGTCTTATATTTGAAGATCAAATTTTTCTGTTCAGCTCTCATCTTTTCATCAGGAAAATTTGAAAGTTCCCTATTCCCTTGTATCTTTTCCCCTGAAAATATTATGCTCAGTTTTGTTGGATAGTTGATTCTTGGTTGTAATTCAACCTCCCTTGTCTTCTGGTATATCGTATTCCAAGCCCTTTGATCCTTTAATAGAAGCTGCTAAATCTTATGTAATCCTAACTGTGACTCCTTGATATTTGAACTGTTTCTTTCTGCCTACTTGCAGTATTTTCTCCCTGATCTGATAATTCTGGAACTTGGCTATGATATTCCTTGGAATTTACTTTTTTGGTATCTCTTTCAGGAGTTTATCAGTGGATTCTTTCTATGACTATTTTACCCTCTAGGTGTAGGATACCATGGCAGTTTTCCTTGATAATTTCTTGAAAGATACTGTCCAGGCTCTTTTTTGAGGGGCCTTCAGGTATTCCAGTAATTCTTAAATTATCTTTCCTAGATCTATGTTCCTGGTAAGTTTTTTTTTTCCAATGAGGTACTTCACCTTTTTCTTCTCCTTTTTCATTCTTTTGATTTTGTTTGACCGTTTCTTGATGTCTCATAGAGTCTTTGGCTTCCACTTGCCCAATTCTAATTTTTAAGGAATTATTTTCTTTAGTTAGCCTTTGTACCTCCTTTTCCATTTGGTCAATTCTATTTTTAAAGGAGTTGTTTTCTTCAGTGAGTTTTTTTTTTTGGTTAGGCAATGGGGTTAAGTGACTTGCCCAGGGTGACACAGCTAGTAAGTGTTATGTGTCTGAGGCTGGATTTGAACTCAGGTCCTCCTGAATCCAAGGCCAGTGCTCTATCCACTGTGCCACCTACCTACCCCTTGTGAATTTTTCCTCCTGATTTGACCAATTCTAT
>NW_020954565.1:7703948-7723989 GCF_900497805.2 Vombatus ursinus | reverse complement strand
TTTTTAAAGAGTTGTTTTCTTCAGTCAATTTTTGTGCTTCCTTTTCTAAGCTGTTGACTCTCTTTTCATAATTCTTCTACTTAACTCTCATTTATTTTCTCAATTTTTCTTCTACCTCTATTACTTGATTTTTTTTTAAGGTAGACCAACCATTTTATTTTCCTCTGATTGGTTCAGAATGTTGATAGGCAGATAGCTCTTTACACAGGCTTTGGAGGGGGTCTGGGGGCAGCACCAGCAGGTCTGAAGCAGGGTGGAGGTGTCTGATCCTTTCTTGCCTCACTACCTTGCTGTGGATCATGCAGCTCACACAGTAATGCAGTTTCACATACAGTTTGGACAGTACATAGGAGTCGAAGATGCTGATCTCAGAGATGTCCCTAACAGCCAAGACTTCCACGATGTTGCGGATGACGAACTTCTTGATGGCCTTGTCCTCGGGCATGCAGCAGGTGCAGTTGGTGCAGCAGATGGGCTACAAGTGACCACAACCCTTCTTGGCACACCTGTTGTTCTTCCTCTTCTTGGTCATCTTGGAAGCCAGGTACTGAAAAAAGGTATTACTTGATTTTTAAAATGCTTTTTGACCTCTTTCAAGAGGACTTTTTGGGCTTAAGACTAATGCATATTCCCCTTTGAGGCTTTACATGTAGTCAGTATGACATTGTTGTCCTTCTCTGAGTTTGTGTTTTGACCTTCCCTATCACCATAGTATCTTTCCTTGGTCAGGGTTCTCTTCTGTTTCTTACTCATTTTCAGCCTATGTTGTGACTTTTACAGTTGAGCTCTGCTCCTGGGGCATTGGGGTCATGGTCCTGAGCTTATTATGCTGGGGACCAGGGGCCTGGTCACTGATTTTCTGCTCCAGGGCCTCAAGTGCTTGTGGCTCAACCACTGGGCTGGAGTAGCCCAGCTTAGTTGTGCTTGTTGTGTTAAGGTTCTGGGGCTTGCAGTTTGCCTTCTTTACTGGGGTTGGAGGTGTCACCGCTGGCCTGCTGAGCCAGAACTGAGGGGCCTTGGTTGCTGATCTCTACTGTGGCTAAGAGCCTCCCACTGGCTTGCCCAGACAACTTCTGTGCTCAGTTGTGCTCCCCTTTTACCCAGGTGAAGAAAACCTTTCCTCAAGTTCTTCTAAGTTATCTTAAGCTGGAAAATTATTTCACTCCATCTTTTTTTGTGGATTCTGTTGCCCCAGAATCTGTTTAGAGGCTTGATTTGATTTAATGTTGTTTCTGGGGGAAACTGAGGAAAGCTCAGGCAACTTCCTGGCTTCTCTTCACCATCTTGCCTCTACCCTCCAGGATATTGTTTAAACTTTTTCTTTTCTTTTTTTGTTTGTTTTCTTTTGCAACATGGCTAATATGCAATATGCTTTGAATAACTGCACATGTATAATATATATGAAATTGTTTGCCTTCTGGAGGAAGGAAGAAAGGGAGAAAATTTGCAACAATTTTAAAAAAAATTAATTTAAAAAGTTTATGTGAAGTTGAGAAAAAATAAAAGAGGAAAAATAGATATAAAAATTCAGTTTATATCTCAGAAATTTTATGAACATAACATCACAATCTGCATTTGGAAACATCTGATAAATTACTATCTCATTCATTACTTAGCTTGGTTGTTATATAGATATACTATTGAAATATGAATATTTATATTGATATGATCACATATAGAAAAAATTGAGTAAGAAGTAGTTTTTAATGACATTTAGTTTTAATGACTGTAGTTTTGCAAGGACATATATCACACAAGGTCTTCCAAAGCTTCTGTAATGAGAGAACACTGATTGAGAATTTCACTGCTGTTTTTGCCTCCTGTTATCTGGTCTAGGTAAAGAATATGGCAGAATTTCAAAGAACAAATGCTTTGACCATGACCTAAGCTATCTGTACTACCCTTCCAATCTAATTCTTTTCTTGTTTTTTTTTTTTTTTAGGCAATTGGGGTTAAGTGACTTGCTCAGGGTCACACAGCTAGTATCAAGTGTTTGGTCTTAGGCTGGATTTGAACTCAGGTCCTCTTGACTTCAGGGCCAGTGCTCTATCCACTGTGCCACCCAGCTGCCCCCCCAGTCTAATTCTTTGGAGACTTATTTTGTCACCACTAGGATTTCCTAACTCTTTCCTCAGTGTCAAACCTGAGCCACCTTGTGGTTTTAGCAAGAATATTCTTTTGGTTTTACATGGCCGAAATCATGAAACATCACAGTCTCTGGAGAATCATAATTTCCTATAACTAGAAAGGTACTCATGGGAATAAAAATGTTGCAGAATATTACCCATTGATGCACACAAGAAGTGGCTTAAAAAAGTCGTCTAGGAAATGACAACCAGAAATGGAGGTAGAATATGATCAAGATGGAAGTGTAATCGATGGACCTTCCAAGTTCTACACTGGTACCCAGAGAACGTTAAAAACAGAGAAGATCTTTGATTCTTTGTATAGATCCTCTATTAAGGTTGCATCTGAAGATTTGGATAAATATTTCACAGGATTAAGTGGCATGGGTAGATCACAATCTGAAATCAGAAGTACCAACATTAATGATATCATGGACCCATTGAAGTATAGTGTTTGTTTATATTTAAGTGTTTATTTGCAATGAAAAAGTAATTCATAAACTATAGAGAAGATATCAGAAAATCACAAAATTTTTAAAAAATCTATCAGCCCAGGGACCAGCTTGATATCTCTGTGTCTGTGTCTGTCTCTCTCTGTCTGTCTCTCTATCTCTGTGTCTGTCTCTGTCTCTCTCAAATCTCTGCGGGGTTTCTCAGGATTACCATGTGTTCTAGCTCAATACTCTACGCAGTCAGCCACGTGCTAATTAACATGCAGAGGCAGAAGAGGTCACAGTTGTTTCTTACATGTTATTAGCACATTATTTCTCTGAGATATACCTGAGCTTTGGAGCTGTGGGGAAAAAATTGACCAGAAACAGATGACCCTGGCACTTCCTCACAAGTACTTGCAAGACAACCAAGTCAACAGTCATTCTATCGTGAAGGAGTTGTTGCTTCCCAGAGTTAGCATGCCCTGGAGGAGACCTCTGTATTTGGAGACTAAAGAGCCTGACTTCAAGTCCCAGCTCTGTTGCTTATGACCTTTGGAATCTTGAGCAAGCCATCTCAGTTCTCTAGGCTTCAGTCTCCTGATATGTTAGATGAAAGTTGAACAAAAGAATCACTCAGGTCCCTTCCATTCCATATAGATTACAACCAACCAATCACTAACTATCATCACAAAGTTCTTTAATTCCTTTATTACTACGTATTCACAATTGCATATAAAAGATGTTTCTTAGTTTTGGACACTGATTGAACAAATGATATTAACCATTATGTTTTAATGTTTATAGATTTCAAATTTTGCAACCCAATAGAAGAATCTGTAAGTCTAAAAAAGAGTTCAGGTCTTTTTCTATTTTATTGTGCTCTCTACATTTTAATAATGAGTGCCAAATCAATATTATTTAATGTACATACTTTGAAGTAAAATCAATCCCAATTTTTCCCAAACTGCCTCATTAATAAAGGATCACCTTGGGGCAGGTAGGTGACATAGTAGAGCACTGGCCCTGGATTCAGGAGGACCTTAGTTCAAATCCGGCCTCAGACATACAACACTTACTAGCTGTGTGACCCTGGGCAAGTCACTTAACCCCATTGCAAAGCCAAAAAAAAAAAAAAAAAGGATCACCTTTTTGCTAATTAAGCATTCGTGTGAGGTTGTATAAAATGGTGAAATGGGAGACAGGCTGGGGGTGGGAAAGAGGGGTAATATCATTATTTGAGTATTAGCTAGTCCAAATAGCCAGTTATTCCTTAAAATAATACTAAGTATATAGAGAGAAAAAAATGAGTTGAATACTGGGAAAGGGGATGTGAAGGTTGGAAGATGAGAACAGGAAGAACCAGAGACTAGATAATAGAGGCCACTGAGAACTAAAGGTAGAGAAATGGCATCAGTAGAGAATATGAGGAGCTACAAGGAAGATAGCCAAATAAGAGGTATCCCAGGGATGCTATAAACTTTGAGATTGCATTTTCTTTTCTTGAAATTACCAGACCAGATTATTACCTTTTCCCCAGACCAACTCCCCTAACCCTGGAAACACAAACAACAGAAAAATGATAGTGTAAAAGAAAAAAACAACAAAAGGTGAGGGAAAAGTTCTAGAAATCTTCACAAGGAAATCACCATAGAAAATCTACCAGAACAGCTGAAGAAAGGAGTTGGCAAAAGAAAAAAATATATATTTTTTTAGTTCTGAGCCTTTGATTTCATTAATGTATAGAACTCCTGAAGGGGAAACTCCAGTGACTGATATGGATTGGAATCCTTTCTGGTAATTACAGAAAATTTTCTGGGATACTGAGAGGTGAATTGGTTTGTTTATGGTCAACTGACAAGTAAATCTCACAGGTAGAGTTTGAACTCAGGTCTCCAATACCATCCTTCTATCCATTATCTCAATAAGAAAAACATATGGATCTAAGAATGTAAAGAGAAATCTTTAGAACAAGAAAAGAGTAAAGTAGAGAATAGAATGGGCATGAGAACTATCAGAGTGGTTAAAATGTGTAATAAAAGAAATAAATGATGAACGAAGGAGTGAAATTGGAACTCTTTAAGAGAACTTCAGAAGAAGGATTAATGGTTTAGAAAAAAAGCTAGAAAATCTTAGCAGAGGAGTCATTACCCTAAAGATGAGAATGGAGGAGAAAGAACTTTAAACAGTACAACGGTTCATCCAAAATATTAACGTTAAGAGACAGCACAATTAGAAGAACATATAATGTATCTATAAGTCAAAGCAAAAGATTTAGAAGATTGAGTTTGACAAACGATGCAAGAATTTTTGTGTTGCAACAGTAATTCTTCCCAGGAAAATAAAATGAAATTAAAAACCTGAACCAATCAACTAATCAATTAATAAACATTTATTACATACTTATTTAGGCACTACATACACATTTAGACACTAGGGATAGGAAGACAAAAATGAAATAATTCCTGCCCATGGGGAATATACATTTTATAAGGTGAAAAAATATATCTACATATGTACTTCAAGTTTTATGCTCACCCTCTCAATCCTACGTTGAACTGGTAGGTTAGGTCCCAAGAGCCAAACTACTTTTCTGTATAGGGTCCTAGAGGTAATCAAGATGGGCTATGAGGTTATGGAGTAGTTTTGCTCATTATCCCCCATTTAGTGTATTCTCTCCAAATATCAGTTTGACCATTTGATCTCTCAATAGGAATTAACCAGTTAACATCAATTCACTTTTATAAAAGAATATTTACTCAAATTGTATAGCAAGAACTGACCTCCTGACTATAACCATAATGTCCTTTATCACCTTGGTCCTTGGGGAGAGAGGCCTCAAATTTAAAATACTGATAGAGGAGTTGCTCCCTTGTTTTCAAGACATAATATCACAACTGTTGGATCATTTCATTGTTGAGTTGGGTCAATCAGATTATTCTGTAAGATTGTTGCCTCACTGGTTTGTTTGCTGTGGCAACCAGCACATTCTCCTTTGGACTTCTCTGGTTGAAACTCTGGTGATTCTTCTGACCTTTTGATGCTCAAAGGTTGTAGCTTAGTCCTTTCTGTCACTAATACTTAAGTGTCACTTAAGAGCAAGAAAAAAATGAACAAAACAGAGACAGAAAGAGATGTACCACGTGTTTACAGACACATGATGAATGGGAGGGGGGACAAGGCAAATAGCAGCAGGCAGTTGGCCACAGCTGCTGTATTTCCTCTGCACTCAGAGTCACACACCGCTTCTTTTTCCTCCTCGCTCAAAAATAGCCAGGGAAAAACACATTATTCCTCTCATTCACACATTTGTATGCCTATTCCATTCTGGCTTAGTAGCCAATTAAAAGATTTTTCATCACCACAAATTAAAAGAACAGGAAATAGTCACAGGATATCTATACCTGCTATGAATCAGAAGGAAAGGCACCTTACTATCACATATTTTCAGGAGCAGTCTCACTAAGAATCTATGTGAATTAAAAGCAGGCAGATAATGTATACACTCTTGAGACTGGACTCTCAATTAACCAGTCTCCTAAAGTAAATACAAAATCCATACAAGATAACATGTAATTGCAGTAGAGGGGCTGGTCAGGGTGTGTGTATGTGGGGGGAGTGTAATCAATAAAAACATGATTTTAAGAAGTTGAGACTAGAGATTCTAAGTTCCTTTATTTCTCTAAGCCTCAGTTTCTTCATTAATAAAATGGAAATAATAATGCCTACCCCAATGAGTTGTGAAGATGAAATGACTATATATGTATATACATGAATATGTGTATAGATATGTATATATAATCTATGATATATAGTAAATATCTATATATAGTATATAACCTATAATATATGTGTGTATATATGCATACATATGTGTGTATGTATGTGTGTATGTATATATGTAACCTTCACTTTTTAAAACATCTATTTCCTGACTTTTTAAATTCTCCATTTTTCTTTTTAGCACCTGTACTAGATCATGAACAATGAAAATAAATGGAAATGAAACTCAAAATAACAGATTTTACCACTTGGGATCAGTGCTGATAAAAATTATGGCAAGGAAGGAAAATGTTGAAAATTAGGTATTTGGATTATCTGTGGATTTCAGTTTTCTAATTTTTCTATCCCCTTTTACTACAAATATTTAAGTTGCTTGTGCCTTGAAATTTTATGAGAACATTTGCTAACTTACTTAACTAAATGTTAGAATGAAAAATGAGATTTTATAGAAAATCCAACACTATCTAAGTATGACAGTTTCTGCCCAAACCAAGAATGCTATAGAAATCCTGACAAGCTTTAACTAAGCAGAAATTAATCCTTTATGCTTTTTGCTAAAACTATAATTTTAATTCAGATTTAGATAATTACAGGCTTTTCATAATTTTACTGACCTCTGTAGTTTATTGCCTCTTACAAGTACTACAATTCATGCTTAAAATAAAATTTGGAATTGCATAGATTTCAAGCATTTTTTAAAAATGGAAAGAAACAAATATATTTTAGGAACACTTGTGAATTTTATAATTCACAAGTTTCATAAATATGATTTTATCCATGCTGCAAAATCTAAATATGCTCCTAAAATCTTTGGAAAAATACATTCTATAAATGCTAAAACCAAAGGTATTGTGTCCTTTTTTATCCTTTCAATCCCATAGTTTAGCATAGTACCTTGCATATAGAAAACTCATAATGTTTGCTTAATGGACATATATTATAGTCAGTTACTCTCACAAGGCATATAATTAATGAATGTATAGCAAGTTTACTTTGCAGAGTCATACTATGAGGCCTCATTGGGGTTTAGAGGTTCTTTAAGTGCTTGACAGTAGCCCAGTGGAAGGTAAATTTGACTAAGCTAGAAAGAAATATAATATAGTCTAGACTACAGACTGATTATACTGTTTAAAGATCAACCTCACTAAATATGGAGAGATTCATCACAAGTAACTTGGCTATTTAGCAGTGAAATCTTTGTCCGTGACAACCAGTAAAACAAAGAAAAATGACCCTAAGTCCACTTCCAAAATGAAAGTGATGGACTTGTGGCAAGAGGGGTGAGTGGGGAGGAGTGATGTGGGAAGTATGTTAAGAAGCACAGTTTTTAGAGCATCTCTAAACATTAACTTATCTGATAATACTCTGTATATGAGTTCTTTGTATAATGGGTCAGTGAGTTGACATATTATTGGAAGAATTGAATAATAATAGCTAGGGCTTATATAGTGCTTTAAGGTTTTCAAAGCACTTTACATATATTATCTCAGTAGACCTTTACAATAATACTGTGAGATAGGAGCTATTATCCCTATTTTACAGATGAGGAAACTAAGACTAAGAGAAGCAAATTGCCCAGAATCACTAACTATAAAGTTTCTAAGGTAGAATTTGAACTTGTCTTCTTGTATCCAAGTCTGGTTTCAAGGCTAGAAGACGTAAAGAAGTCACATCTAAATAAAACCAAAGCTGACAGGATCTCCTAGGAGAGACAAAGAAAAGAATTGGTAGAGTTAGTCACTTAACCTTCCTTGGCCTCATTTTTCTTAACTAATGGATTTGGACTAGATGGCTTCTGAGGTCCTTTCAGGCAAAAAAAAAAAAATCTATGATTCTACGACTCAGTGACTGAGTAAATAGCAACAGAGGACTTATAGATCATTTAGAAGCTTTATGAGACCCAACTAAGTCATATCATCCTCACTGAAATCGTAGTTGAGAATGCTACACAAGCTAAAGATAATAGAAAATAGAACAAATTTGTCAGAACCTGTGTTCAGAAAAAGATTGGCTCAAAGTTTCATTTTATAGTTGTCTCTTAACACTTCCTGGACCATGAAGAGAGAAAAGAGGTTGTTTAAATCAGGGACTCCCTGCTCCCCGATCCCCACTCAGCTGACCGCTGTCCAGATCGGGAAGCTTCTGAAATATAACTGTTAGGGAAGTATGAGAAATTAAGAGTTTTCAAGACCAATGTTGTTATTAGTGAAATTTTGCTATTTGAGGTGAAAACTCTTGGGACTATAATTTACTATTGTTTTTTGTTTTGATTACAAGGATGGCCGTCTGAATTGTCATGAAGCCAGTGGTAGAAAATGGCATGTACTGCAGTCTTGAGAACTGTTACAGGTGAATGTCTGTCCCTGGGAAAATTTTGAGGGACAATTTTGCCATGCCCTAAGGCAGGATCCTCAACTCAGTTTCCTTACTGTGCTATTTCCTTTCTGAAAAGGAAATTTCCCCACCTGATTAGTCCTGTGCCTGGCTTTTGATACCCTGTGACTACATGATTGGCTGTTATATATGACTCATGTCTGGAATCAAACAGAGTTAAGAGGGTTTTTTCCCCCGTTATGGTATATGTCAGGTCAGTCTGTGCCCTTGAGGGGACAAGTTTTGACATTGTTATAACTGTGTCCCTCCTTTTCCTTTTACCACAGATTTCTATAATTAGGGCAGGTGGGCAGTGGAAGTTTTTTTTTTTTAAGCACAATACTAAATCTATATAGTAATAGATTGATATTGGAACATCTCTGAGTTACTATAATAGGATGCAAATATGAAAAATCTTATAATTTTCATTTGTATTCGTGGTTAAATTATAAATAGGGATGATATCTTTCAAAATGGGGGATTAGACAAAGTAATAAGACAAAGATATGATGCAAAGGATTTCAAATTAAATGGAATGGCAAATTTTGAGACAGGATTAGATTTTTTTTTTCTCTAAGAACTATATACATGTGTATATGACTGGCTTCCAAACACATATAGCATGGAAATTCAGGCTTTGATTATGTTTTAGTAATAAGTTCTCAAAATTGGATTAAGGATTTTACATATAATTATTAATAATTATAAAGATGGTGAAATTTTTAAAGCATCTGTCTAATAATTTTAAAAGAGAGAAGAGTTCATTTTACAGTTAGACACTCATGAATTTTTAAAGATTCTTATATTAGGTACATGATGTAGTTAAAGATAGAAGCAGCAAATGGTATATAAAAGTGGAAATTCTCCGAAGTTTCAGGTTTGGAAAACTTAATTTAATTTGACTCAGTTCTCTCTATATATGAAAAATGACACCTTTATCAGAGATACTTGCTGTAACAATTTTCCCAGTTTTCTGCTTTCCTTCTAATTTTGCTTACATTGGTTTTATTTGTACAAACCCTTTTGATTTAATGTGATCAAAATTATCTATTTTACTTTTTGTAATGTTAGCTGTATTTTGTATTGTTCTAAATTATTCCCTATCCATAGATCTGACAGGTAAACTATTTCATTTGTTTATGATATCATCCTTTATGTCTAAATCCTATGCCCATTTTGATCTTGTCTTGGCATATGGTGTGAAATGTTGGGCTTTACCTAGTTTCTGCCATACTGTTTTCTAGTTTTCCTTTTCAAATAATTAGTTTTTGTACCAAAATCTTGGATCTTTGGGTTTATCAAACACTTATGGTTATTTACTACGATGTATTGTGTAACTAATTTTATTCCACTGATCCACCACTCTATTTCTTAGCCACTACAAGATTATTTTGATGATTACTGTTTTATAATACAGTTTGAATTCTGGTACAGATAGGCCACTTTCCTTCACATTTTTTTTTCATTGATTCTTTTTATATTCTTGACCTTTTGTTCTTCCAGATGTATTTGGTTATATTTTTTTCTATGTCTATAAAATAATTTTTGGTGGTTTGATTGATGTAGCAGACAAGAGAGATCTTCACTTTTTTGTCTTCTAGCTTTGAGGGAGAAGACAAGCAGTTCTAGATTCTCATCTGTAGTACCCAGCAGAACACTTAGATAGACCCCTGTGGACACATAACCTGGTTATACAACATACGCACATACACATGTTTAACATACAAGTGGGATTACTGAATGCAGCTAGGTATCATAGTGGTTAGAGTGCTGCACCTCGAATCAGGAAGAGCTGAGTTCACATTCTATCTTAGACATTTATTAGCTGTTAGGACCCTTAACCTTTGTTTGCCTCAGTTTCCTCATCTGCACAGTTATATTTTCCAGGGATGTATACATAGATGATGAGTTTGATGCACACAGTTCCAGGGCTAGCTCAGCATTTGGGAGGCCTTGAAGGGAAGTGTCGGAGAGAAGAGTTATTAGGCTGCCTACCAAACTGAAGGTCCGCAGAGCCATTGTCCTGACCCCATTGTTGTATACTTGTGAAACCCAGACAGGAAAAAGCTAGAGTGAGAGGAAATTCAGGACTCCTCAAGGCAATTCATTCTGTTTTTGGACTACAAGCTCCACAAGGGCAAGTACTATATCTAATCTAAAATTTTTAAATCCCACGTGATAGGACCTGCCCATGTTGATCTTTTTCTCTGTCTTCATTTTCCAGAACCCCAAGATCATCTCTATGCTTTAGTGAGGCAACAGCATAAAACTTTATTGAAGGGACAGGTTATCACATACTAAACAGTCATGTTACTAAGAGAGAAAAAGTTCTTAGATTTCAAAAATAAGAGATCCTTAGAAATGAGCAGTTATATCATCAACTAAGAAAAAGTTATAGTGAGCAAGAAAAAAAAATCAATGTTTTCTGTATTATTGATGCATACCAGACATTTCCAAATGGATATCCTATTGTTGTGTCACTTCAGTTCTGTCTGACTCTTTATGATCCAATTTGGGGTTTCCTTGGCAAATACTGGAGTGGTTTGCCATTTCCTTCTCCAGCTCATTTTACAGATGACTATGTCAAGCTCAATATGTCAAGAACAGTATTCTTCTTCCTCCAACCCACCTGTCTTCTAACTCCTCTGTTTCTATAGGTGGATTCACTATCTTTCAAGGTTCCCCAGTTCAAAATCTAAGTCATACTTCACTCTCTCTCATCTTCCATATTTAAACAGTTGCCAAGCTTTATCATTTCCACCTCTACAACATGTGTCACATCTAACCCCTTCTCTTCACTCATAATGCCACCGTCCTCATCACTTGTGACCTGGATTAGCCTCCTGTTTGCTTTGCCTACATCATTCTTTTCCCCTCTCCCAATCATCCTCCACATAGCTGCCCACGTGTCCCTAAAGCTCAGATCTGACCATATCACTCCCTTATTCAGAGACTTCTGGTGGCTTCTTAGGATAAAATACAGACTCCTTTCGTTTGACTTTTAAAGACTCTCCCAGTCTAGCTTTCATATCACTCATTACTCTTCTTCACATTCTATTTTTCAGTCAAACTGGTCTACTTGCTGTTTTACACGGGACATTCCAAATACCTTCCATTTTCATAATTTCATTTTCCATGTGTGTGCCTTTGCACAGCCTGTACTGTATGTCTGAAGTGCATTCCTCCTTACTTCTTCCCATTAGAATTCCTTATTTCATTCAAAGCTCAGCTTAAGTTTCTCTTCCTGTATGATGTCTTTTATTAATCTTCCAGCTGCTAGTGGGTCCCCCTCAATTAATTTACTTTATAAATATTTTGAATTTACATATAGGTGTACATGTTGTCTCTCCTTATAGAATGTAAGTTCCCTGAAGGCAAGAACTATTTTTGTTTTTATGTCTCCAGGGCCTATACAGTTCTTGCCACTTTTCCAACACTTCATAAATGCTGAGTGGTTGATGGACATCCACTTTCAGGCTCCCAGATTTGTATCTAGAAGTAATCTTCCTAGGTTTACTTGCTTAATTTTCATTAAAAAAAACCCAAGTATTTCAATATCATCATGGTGAATTCTAGATCACAGCCATTGTAGTTCATTAATCCTAGCTGAAAAATTTGTCAGGTTATCACTGCCTTTTGAAATTGGAGTCAGCAGCTCTAAAAAGTGATTTATCAGAGAATGTTTGGTTCAGGTGGGGTTTAATAATTTGAAGGATAAAATGGCTTTGATAATCTCATGCATTTTTAAAGCTAATATCTTAAGTCACAACATGGTTCTGACTTGAATAAATCATCTTTTATTCAAGTTCGCGGAATTGAAAAGTCTATGTTTTTGTGGTAGTTTGACCTGTAGAGGTCACTGTTTGCAGCCAAATAAAAAGCCTTCTGATTTCAGTTAAATCCCTTCAACAGTTCTTGGTGTGTAAGGTTTCTAAATAAATGGATAGAATCATTGGGGTTATTTTAGTTAATTTCAGCTAGCTATAGGACATCTGGGAAATTAAAGTCATTTTTTTAATCAGATTTTTTTTTTTAAACAATGTGAATGACCAAAGTGGCTATTACTCCTTGGTTTAGCTGAGCTAACTTTGACCAGCTTTAAAAAAAATGCTGTAGTTCTCTGATGACCTCAGCAAACTGACAGACATGGGAGCCTGGCTGAAGGGGGATTCCAGGAAGTGACTGTTGTTTATTCTTCTCTCTCATGTTTAATATTTGGATCTCACATGTTCCATGGCATGTGCATTTATGAAAATCAGATATCTCCCCTCTTCCCTCACCCTCATGCATGCTACGGATTCAATCAAAAAGGTGGTGCAGCTTTATTATATTTTTAAATAAATAACACAGACAATTCTATATAAAGGTAAATTCAGTGGGGTTGGTGACAGACCTCCTTTGCCATGAACATTACTCAGCATTTTTAAAACTGAAGGCATTGTGTCATTTTGTGTAAAGTCGCTTCTGCTCCTCTAAACACAGCTGTAATCAATTAAAGGTCACCACTTGTGAAGGAACCATTGTTAGGGCTTTTGTTCAGACATTTCTCAGTAGTCTTTTAGGCTGCCTATGGGGAAACATTGGTAAGGCAATGGGAAAGTTCAAAGTAGCCAACTTTACAATGCGAATTTTGTTAGGTGAATGTCTCTTTATCTCCAACCCTAATCCTGCCCTTTATATTCCTTTCAACAAATGAGTTGGAAAGCATAGGATACTCACTACTGCTGTCTTTATATATCAGAGCCGTTATGAATTTTTTTTGAAGTTTATAATTTTAGGATAGAAATCCCTGGTGACCTTTGGTGTGACCATGGTCATTTATTGGTTCAGAACATATCAGACTGTTAGGGAAAAAAAGGAGGGGCATTTTGTTTAGAGATTAGTTCGTTTGTGTAGAAAGCTAGAAGACTGATAAATCAAACCTACTACTGGATGACTTAGATTGCTTTTGGTGGGATTCTCATTTTGTGTTCTTATTCTGCTTTTCTCATGCTCTACCAAAATCAACAAGAATGGTTCACTGGAGCTGAAGTGGCCCATGCTCCACTGCACTTACTGTGCTTTGGTTTTATCCCATCTTCCTGTTCAAGATAGTGGCTGAAGACAAAAGAATGAGGAGGATGGGAGAGATTGGGGATAGGAGATGTGAGTAAATTCCTGCAAAATTGAGAAAAATAAAAGGCATTTATTAAGAAGATAAAAGAAGATTGACGCATTTAAAAGAAAATGCTCATTTGAATATGACCCTAGACAAATCACCTAACTTCTCAGTGCCTCTGGAAGCTCTGGTATGAATTGTTGAGCAGGTGCTGATAGGCTTGCATTGATAAAGGGAGTTTTTTTTTTAACTCAAAAGTTCTCTATACCAGTGATATGAAAGGTCTGGTTTGAAAATCAAACAGAATAGCAACAACAAGATCCCCTTCAAGCAAATTCATTCTATCACAATTCTTGGGTAATGTTACCTTGGGAGAGATGGGGGGGTGGGGAGGAATAGTTGTAGGATTTAGAATTGGAAGGAGTATTAGATATCATTTATCTAGTTGAAATCTTTCCTTTCATAGATGAGCAAACAGACCAAGAGAGAAATTATTGGCTTGCTCATTGTCAGATGGATAGTAAATGGCAGAACAGATATCTTAACCCAGGACTTCTGATTGCAAATCCAAGTACTCTCTTCATTACACCATGCTGATTATATAATCACTCAATTTTTCTATTTGTTAAAAATTGAAGCAAAAAATTTCCCTGGTCCTAGGAAAAGAATCAAGTCAGTCTGTTATCTGTGGGTCATTCTGTTGGAGTAGGAATCAGTGCTTGGGATCAAGCTTGAGTTTTTGCTTAGCAGATAGATTCTTACCCTTCCCCCAAATTTTTAGTGCTCTCCCAAATTATGTTCATATCTTTCATACATTCTCTTATTTGTATACATGTAATTTCCCCTGTAGAAAGAATATAAACTCCCTGAGTGCAGGAGCTGCCTCATTCAATGCCAAGCACAAAGTAGGTACTTAGTAATTCTAATTGAATTGTACTGATTGTGACCAGTTGCTCATTATGATGTTGGAAAGAGGAAATGAAAGAAAAAAAATGATGCAAGAAGAATATTTTATACTCATACTTCATTTTGGATAAAGAGAAATAAAGTATTCCTTCATTAGGGACCTTAGCTTTAGAAAACAACCATGGCACGCCCCTGAATAGCCAACAGGCTATAAGCTTCATTTTTCTCTGAATGACACCTTTGGGAAGGTTAGAGGGAAGAAACTGCACACAGACCAGCCACTCTGTAGATGACTCAGGACACCTCAACGAAATCCATTCATTCCCCCCAGCCCTAGTGGGAATTACAAGTTAAGCCTGCCAATTGAAGGTTGGTAATGTGGACTCTGCTTTAGGGAATTAGGTTAGACTGCCAGAATTCATTCCTGAACTTTAGCAGCTACAAAAGAGTATTTTTCTGTTGACTGTAACTGATTCAAAACCAGGTCCCCAAAGGACAAGCTTCCTTTTGTACACTGGCCATGCCAGGGTCCTATGGCTAATAATGTCACCGCATCAGTTTTTTTTTTTTCCCTACAAAATCACGGGAAATGTCAATAAGAGAAAGAAGCAAAAATATCATCCCTTTCACTATAATCGTCTATATTCTGTGTTATTTGTCCTTTTTAAATCTACTTTCATCTTTAGGAAATAAATGGACAGCAAGCAGTCAGTTTACTATCAAATAAGAGAACATTACTATTGAATAAAGAATGAAATCAGGACTGGGGAAGTAGATGCAGGGAAAAGTAAAACTTTCCAAAGTCTTTGGATGTGGAGTAATAGCATATAAAGTTATCAGTTCATATTCAGGTCAGCCTTGTCCATTACCTTCAAAAATATATTTGTACACTCCATCCCCAAACTTAGGGTCTGGCACCACCACCTCCTTGCCTCCTGGCTTCCTAATAAACACACACAGGCGTGAATGTCTTACTCTCAGGTTCAAGATGTAGGCTAGGACTTATTTTTATGTTTCACATTTCCACAGTGTTCACTGAATGTTGCCTTGAAGTTTTTGAGGGGGCAAAGGCAGATTTCCTTAATAAAGACTCTGAAAAGTGAAACACTTTATTAGTGGAATCCGTCAGTCTTGGAAAATACCCAAGCCATTTTGTAGAAAATGTCAGAGAAGTCTAAACAGTGGGAACTTAAGATAGTAAAACCACTAGCCAGTCCCTGTGGACCCTCACAAGAAAGGTTTGACTGTAGGCCCCAGGTATCAAGTGGTTGAAAAAAAAATCAGAGCTTTCTGTCAGCTCCTAGTCCTGACTTTACTTTAGAAATTATTTTTAATTTGCTCAAGACAGGGGTCTTCTGTCCAGGTCTTGAATACAAACACTGTATCTTTGTTTTGTATTCCTGTACAAATATATTTTATTGGGAGCCCCTTTCAGAATGCTTGTTAAACATATGAGCTTATTCACATGAATGCACTTAAGTGCTGTAAATGTAGGGGACAGGAGTTAGAACAGAGAAACCTATGTCTCCTACTGATGGCTAGGGCCCAGCACTTGTAGTGAGGGCTTTTCTCCTCCCTACCTACACACAAGTCCACACTTGCATTCATCACCACCTCAACCCCCCCCCCACTGTTCCACTCCCTCCATATACTGAGGCACACATATCCCTGTGATAAAAACACATTTGTCTTAAAGCTCAGGAGTTGAAAGTAAAAGGGTGAGGCCCAGATAGTGTAACTGTTCAGAACTTGAATGAATTGCCATAGTTTTCACCAAGTAACTGGCTGGCCTTCTCAGGCAGGCTCCAAATTCCTGTTGAAATGAAGACTTTCTTTCCTGGACTGGGCCTGGCATTCCTGGAAAACAATGGCCCTTTTCAAATAGACTCTGAAATTTCACAGGTGAAGGGAGCAGGGCAGTCATTTGATCCCACCCACAAGGAGCCTGCTGGTATTTTAAAAAGTGAAGACAGACCCTATCATGGAAGCGCAGGCAGAGCTGGCCAGTGCCTAAGAAGTGCAATCTAGACGGGGGCTTCTAGAGAACCCTATGAAATAGAAGTCAGTTTCAAAGTTCTGTCTTTGACTTACCCTGTAGATCCTTTTCCAGGTTTTCTCAGTGCCTAATTGGAGGACAGCACTCCCAAGACATAGTCGTTAAGTTATATCACGTGTTTGGGAAGAACGGTTTTCAAGTTTCTTTAAAAAGGAAAAAAAAAGTTCACATCAAAAGCCATTAAGAGAGAGAAGCTGTGGCTTTCTGAGTAGCTAGTACTCAGAGCACTGTGCCCTTGCCCATAGCAGAGACTTAATAAATGTCTATTGAATTGACTTGAATTAGCTGAAAGAAAAATGTTTTTAAAATAGGTGTAAAAATTAGAGATCTAGTTCTTTTTCAGGAATCCTTTTGAAGGATTAGTGGAAACATTTAGATTGTTGTCATTAACTTAGGAGTATTGTGTTATATCATTACCTTAAAAACACATAAAGGCAACATCAAATATATTTTTTTAAAACATGAAAATGAATATCAAGAAAGTAACCGTTCTAAAATTTATCAGTCCCTTTTCGTAAAGGAAGTCAGGGCTGTTTTGTGGTTCTTATTTAATCACTTCTTTTAAGAAGTAAGGGAGATGGATAATACAATACATTTAGCAAGTATTTATTAGGCATCTACTATGTATGGATTACTATGCTAGGATTTATTAATATGTCTGATCGTAGTCTTAGTGTGATGTTTCTGAATGACTTCCATTGAGAAGGGCACTTGCATGGCCTGCTTTTGTTGACTGAGTAGATGTCATAGAAGAGAACATTGCAACACTACCTAGGACACAAGTAAAGAGAGGAAGGAGGAAGATGGTTAGGGAGAGGTGACTAGAGTCCCTGTCCTGAAGGAGTTTCCACTCTAGTAGGAAAACTGAGGCCGAACACAAATAACTGTAATATGAAATAGAACATAGTTAAGTACAAAAGAGAAGTGCAAAGAAAATGCATTGAGATATCAAATGAGGGTGAGAAAGGAGGAAAGAGAGAGAGACAGAGAAAGACAGGAGAGAGAGACAAAAAGAAAAGGAAAGGGGAGGGCAGGAGGAGAGGAAGAAAGGGAGGAGGAAACAGAGAGAGAGATACCGAGAGACAGAGACAGAGAGAAACAGAGACAGAGAAGGAGAGAGAGATAGATAGAGACAGAGATATTCCTCCCAATTGAGGGAAGGAGGAATTCAAGGAAAATTCATGGAGGAGATGGTCTTTGAACTGGGCTTTAACACATGGTTAGAGAACTTTAATAGATGGATATGTGGAGGCAGGGATAACATTTCAGACACAGTAGACAGATGAAAAATTCATAGGTTGGAAATAATCAGATGACAGTATGTTATAATATTAAAACCAAAGTCAGACCATATATCGGATAAGGTACTTCTCTCTAAGCCCCACCTTCCTTTTCTAAAAAATGAGGGAGTTGTACTGGATGACATCTAAGGTTTCTTCTAGCTCTAAATCTATCATGTTCTGATTTTTCCTGGCACTGAAATAGGTTAGAGTTCAGTCACAGGCAACTAATTACTTTCTACTACATTTTTGCCTGAAATCTTAGAGGCTGCCACTAGGTGGATGGTGGCGACTGTTAAAACAGCTTAAGCCCAAGAGGTAGACTTAACTCCTGATGCAGAAAAATAACTCAAAGAGAAAACCCGTTTCTATGATTGATTTATCTCAATAATGATGTAACTTTCAAAAATATCCCTATGAATTCAGTTACTGATTTGTATAAGAGATTAATAAACAAGAGATTTTTTATTAGGAGCAAGATTTAAAGTAATTACAGTTTAGGGTAGGAATCCTTCTAGGTAGGCACCCTACTGATAAACACTTTTAGTTACTGCTTAATTCTTATGCCTTTATAGTTTCCCAACCAGAGCTATAGTTAATATTAATGGAAGGAATAGTCATCCTGGTGAAATCATGGATTTTCTAAAATATTTTGAAGTATGAAAAATTATCCTAATTAAAACCAATAAAGAAAGTTTGAGGCAACTAGTATGAGCTTTTTGCTTCTGTCTACACTTCAGCTGCCCAAATGAACTTTAGACCTTGGCATCAACTTGGATATTAGGCATCATAGATTTTAATCACCTCAATGACAGTAACATAGGGTATTATCGCTACTTAAGTTTTGGATTTTCTCTAGTGAAGCTATTGAAGCAAACCCCTTCTTTATTCAGAATGCTTTTGTATTTCACATGAAAGGAAAGCCAAGCTAGATAATACCTTGAATATTAATTAATAGTTAATTTTTTCAATAAGCCATTCACTTTTTAGGATTACCTGTTTCTAGCAGCAGTTTGGAAGCTCCTTCTCACAGGAGCCTGTTTTCCCGAAGGAGGACCTCTATATAGTTTTGAAACTGACTACAGTTTAAAATGCCTTCCCTTTCACCTCACCTTACCCTTTTGCTCAGTACTTATAAAATATTTTTAATATAATGAAACATAGAAAAATGGATTTTAAAGTGATACATATTGATTCCTTAGCAGCCAGATTTTTTGCTACATTTATATGTACAAATTGAAGTATGGCAATTATCTAAATAATTCAGAACAACAACAACAAAGCCATATTGAAGTGAAATATTCAGATAATGAAAGCCAAACGCCTCTTATGGCTTGAATTTTACAGATAATTACCTGAATCATTCATTTACTTATTCATCAGTTGTTTTATCTATGAAATGGGAATAATAATGCCTCAGCTACCGGCAGACAAGAAACTGATTGAGTCTGACCTTGATGTCCCTTTCAGCTCAGCATTAATGGTCTGTCATCAGCATTGTCATCAGCATCGTAAAGCAAAGGATCAAAAATTTGGAAGTCATCTAGTCTGACCTACTCATTTTACAGAAAAGGAAATAAGCTGCTGGCAACAAAATTGTTAAAGACTATCTTAGTGGGCAGGGAAATATTCTTTAACATTGCCATAACTCCAGTCTCACCTCTGCCCTTCTGTTTCTTGTGCTCTAACTATTACGTCTTGAGTAAACTCCCTAAGATGTGTTTGCTCTTTGCACACAGGCATGGTATGGTCTGTCCTCATCTATGAGGTCAGGTTATCATGAAGGCCATCTGGGGTAACCTAGGGAAATGAGTAAGGGTGCTCAGCACCGAATTCCTCCAATGCTATGCCTTCCCTCTGAGAAGACCTCCAATTTGCTCTAGTTGTTTTCTTATTGTCTCCTGCATTAGAATGTGAGCTTCTTGAGGGCAAGGACTCCTTTTACCTTCCCTTGTTTTCCTAGTGCTTAGCACAATGTCTGGAGCATA
>NW_020954565.1:7699177-7703898 GCF_900497805.2 Vombatus ursinus | reverse complement strand
GTAAATATTTAATAAATCCTTGTTTACTTGATTAGATGATTTCCGGATCACTGTCAATAGGCCCCCCCCCCAAAAAAAAATTCTAAGTCTCCAGAGTGACCTGAGTACTAGAATTTTTAAGCTCTTATAAAGTGAAGAATCAGTATTTGGGGCAGTTTTATGCCAAAATTGATAGAAGTCTTCATCAGTTTGTTTTATTGTTATGATTTTAATTATTCCCCGCTACCATCACAACCTCTTTTTAGTAGTTAATGAAAGGCAATAGAGAAGCTGAAAATCTGCATAGGCCTTTTTCATGTGTACATGCAGAGCTGGTTTCTGTTCTCTTGCTGGATCCCAGCTTTACCACATTGGTGTTTTACTTGGCTATGTTAACATTTTTATTTAAATGAATGCAGAAATTTAAGAAATATAAATAGGTTAACTGTAGTCTATACAGCTGAGGGAAAAATACAGAACTTAATTATCTAACCATATCTTCTGAGTATTAGCAGAAAAGTAAATGACTCCTTTGAAATACATGTATATATATATATGTATTTGTATAAAGAGAAAGAGGGAGAAAAAAACTGTAATGTAATATCAATAAATTATTTTATGGTGATCCTGTATAATTTCTCCTTTCTCAAAAGATTTACACTCAAAAATGATCAGAATTTAAGGAATAGATTCTTTTAAAAGCTTTAGCAGAATTAAGCATTAAATAAAGAAATATGAGGGAGATGAATGTTAATGACTGAGGTGAATTTCAACATTTTAAGTTACATATCAGGAACCTACTTATTCAGACCTAGTAATGAGAGCACATAGTAGTGAATAAATTAAATCAGTGATGTCTATGAAAATTCTCATCTTTGTGCCAATACAGTGCACATTTAATAAGCACCAACTATGTGTAAGGCACTATGCTAGGATCTGAGGATACAAAGACACAAATGAACACATTCTCTGCCTTCAAGTAGCTTACATTCTACTGGACTGTAACCATATTTAAAGATTAGGGACATTTGGTAACACTTGGGTTCCAATGAGGAGGGAAGAGTAATGGAGCAAGTGTTTATTAAGCAAATACTATGTGCCATACACTGTGCTAAGTACTTTATGACTATGACTTCATTTGATCCTCAGAACAATCATGTGAAGTAGATTCTATTATTATCTCCATTTTGCAGTTGAAGAAACTGAGGCATACAGAGGTTAAGCAACTTGCCCAGGATAACAGAGCTAGTTAAGCGTGAGAGGTCAGATTTGAACACAGGTCTTCTTGACTATAGCCTTAATGTTCTATCTACCCCACCACTTAGCTAGATGGGAAGACCCTTACCTTTTCCCAAAATATGTTCATATTGATTGTCCCTAAAACTTTTGGGATCCCATTAGTATAAATTTCCTATTTTATTGACATCCTCTTCAACAAAAAAATATTGTTGAATAGGTTTGGAAGGGAAAAATCTCTTAAAGGCAACCCAAATGTGATTTTTTTTCTTGAATGGAGAGAATTGACAATTTAATTTAGTTTTCAATCCTAAAAAGAGAATGGGAGGCTTAAACAAACTGCTAAACATCACACGAATTGTTATTGGTCAGTCCTTTCATTCATGTCCGATTCTTTGTGACCCCATTTGGGGTTTTCTTTGTAAAGATACTGGAGTAGTTTTCCATTTCCTTCTGCAGCTCATTTTACAGATAAGGAACCTGAGGCGAACAAGGTTAAGCGACTTGCCCAGGGTGAAACAGCTAGTAAGATCCAAAGTTGGATTTGAACTGAGGTCTTCCTGACTTCAGGCGCTGGCTCAAGAATTACTACTCTCCAATAGTAAGGTGGGCATAAAAGATATTATCAAGATTATATGCTGACAAACAGAAAGTATTACACGTTGGTTTTCTTCATGAACAAAATAGCTTTCTTTGAGAACATAGTATAAGTAATTTATTTTTATTTAATAAATTATGGTGATCTCTCTTGCTTTTTTTTTTTTTGTGGCAACCAGCATAATTGGGTTAAAATGCCAGTACCTGCTTCCTCAAAATAGTATTAAAATGAACATATAATCCATCTTTCTTATAACTTTTTCTTTAAAAAAAACAGCATAGGCAGAGAATTTGGTACTAATATTCACACTCACACACACACACACTTCGCAATTTCAGTGAAACGGACCACTCATTCAACTTGCTTCTCCTTATTTCATAGTTATGAACAAACTCTCCACCCATAGGCTATTTCATTCCATTTATTCCTACTTATCTTTTCTACTATTTAAAGACATGCATTGATATCCTTTTATGACTTACATAAATCTCTATTACACCATGAAAAAGGAAAAGTGGACTTTTATACCACACTTTTATACCAAGACTTACTTTCTGTTCTGTTCCCTGTGATTTGGGTCTCTGTTCAACCTTGGTGGGTTGGGCCTAGGTCCTAATACCCTTAGGCATTTGGATCCCACTCTAGCCTTCCCTATTAGCCTAGGATATGTTTCCAGAAGTTACCAACAAGGAGAGTACCTAATCAAAAGCCTGACCCACTCAAGCAGAGAAACTGGAGCCAGAAAGAGAAGAATTTAGCAGATAGATCTGAGCTGTTCTAGCTTATTAAAACACCAGCTGCTACATGATGCGCATACTCTAGGGATTTTTATGGTGCTGTTTGGTAGACTTTGTGAATATGCTTAGCATTGTGTCTGGAACATAGTAAGCACTTAGTAAATGTTAGCTGATTAACACGCTCATGTACTGTTACTTTCATATATTTGTCAAAAGGAGGAATATATGTGTGAATGAAGAACTACTCTTCATCCTTAGCCTACTACCTAAATTAATTGTGACTAATTCAAACTGCCTAATCACACTCTCAACTTGCCTATGCTGTTTAAACCCTTGTTAACCAGATTGCAAACCTCAAGACTGCAAAACACTCAATCTCCCCCACTAACTGAATGACATATGAAGAGCTTTCAAAGAAAGATAAAAAGTTTTGACAGAGACTGAGGAGGAAATAATCATGGTACAACTTACAAAGAAAATTGATGGTTTTTTGTTTGTTTAACTTTTAAGGAATTAATAATAAAAAAAGAATGGGAATTATTTAATTTGGAGATAAAAAAATTGTCCTTTTAGATATGGAGTTTAAAGTTCTTTTTTTAATTTAGAGGCAAATTCAGTTTCCCTGAGCTGGTAAACACTGCCTTTTTCTGGCAAATCAAGCTAGGTGAATATAAGTAGGAGAGACCAGTGAGGCGTTTATCATTACACCTGTCTCCTACTATTGGAAGCCAAGAAATCTCAATCATGCCTTCATTACCACCTAAACTTCTGCGATAGCCACAAATTTCTGGTTCAGGGGTTCTTAATGTTGAGTCTATATATCTATATCTATATTTTAATTTAAATAAGTATTTTAAATATATTTTGACATATTGGGTTTCCCTTGTAATTCTATTTGCTTATATGAATTTTAAAACATTATTTTTAGGAGTCCGTAGGCTTCAGGTGACTGCCAACGAGGTTCATGACAGAAAGTTAAGAACTCCTGCTGTGTGTTCTCTCTTCCTACTAATCTATCCCATGAACTGCTGTCAGATTAAATTCCATATATAACTGTTTCCTGCCTAAACTTTTCTTGAAAATTTACAATAGCTCATAATTACCTGAGAGATAATTCCCAAACATGGACAAAAGTAGTCACTCTGGGAAAGTGGAGGGAAACTTAGTGATGGGGGGAGTGTCTAGTTTATGACCATTTCTAAGCATAGTTGACAGTTGACAAAGACTGGACCCAGAGGTCGTAGAATTTGAAGAGACTGAGAACCTGGAATGACAGAATGACAGGGCATTTAAAAGGAGAAGATAAGAGGACTGAAACAGGGACTGATCTTACTGGAGAGGAGGGAAAATGACCTGAAGATCCTTAGATAAAACATCATGAATCTAAAAAGGATGGGGTGAATTTTTAAGAAGTAGTAACTGAATGATGGTGGCAGAGAGATGGTCTGAAAGTGAAAACAGGGAGAAAGGTGCTTTTTTTTTTTTAACTTTCTCCTTCCTACCCAGCATGTCAAGGAATATGAAAAAAGAAGCAGCCAGGCCTGGAGTGTCAAGAGATTTGGTTTCCTCAAAAGAAATCTAGGTTTTAGTGAACCCTGGAAGATGAAAGTAATGTGAGAGGAAAGGATATGGGATAGGGCTAGGGTGGGAGAGATGACATTAAGAAAGGAAGATTCCAGAGGGCACACCAGAAGTCTAGGGCTAAAGTGGATAGATATTAGGTAGCAGGGAAAAAGTTTCTTTTTCTAAGGCAAAGACTGTTTAAATTCAGTGTTAGATGAGCTGTAAGAATTCACTAGATATAGAAGAGAGAGAGTACTGAGTATAGAGAAGCTACATCTGGTGTCTTCATAAGGAAGTTAGATTTTGGTGAACACCAGAAAATGAAAGTAATGTGAGAAGAAGGGATATAGGAGATAAAGGGGAGGGGGGAAGTTTGGAAAAGAGGAAGGTTCTAGAGGTTCAGGGGTTCTAGAATAGTAAACAAACGCCTCCACAGTTCTTGACTCTGAGCCCTTTTAGTAGGTAACTTGAAAGTGGAGAATTTTGTTGGTTATTTCTTTTGTAGGAAATGTACTACTGTTATAATAATAATAATCAACAAATAGATGTTGAATGTTCTCTTTGAGAACATTGTGTTGGGAGCTAGGAAGGCCAAGTGAGAGATATGG
>NW_020954565.1:7695691-7699126 GCF_900497805.2 Vombatus ursinus | reverse complement strand
GATACAAACTATGCTTTAAAGAGTTTACTTTGAGTATAGGGGTATGGGGGAGGGCATGATAGATGGTGTCCCCATCAATGTCCAGTATAGATCCTGGGTATCTTATATAGTTCAATTCCCCATGCCAAGCAATGTAATGGGAAGAAGTCAACCTCATTGGGGAGGTCTTATTGGATGAGAGGCATGACACAATCCTGGGAACCTTGGGAAGCCCTGGACCAGGAAAGGGACTGGGCTATTTGGGTAGGTTGAGCCACCAGGGGAAGGAATAATACATTACATCAGTTTGGGCCCTGGAAACAAAGCTCTAGTTGCCTCACACTAGTTCTTTCTCTGTTCTTATGACTTCACTTATCTTCTCAATTTTAATTTAAACTGTTCCTCTATATGAACTTTCTAATGCAGCCATGCCAGTTTCCTCACATTCAGTACTCATTCCCAAAATAAGTATTTGCTGATGAATTTTCCCCTTGGAAATAATATCTATACTATCTATCCATAATAAGTTCCTCTTCTCTGAATTCCTCAGAATTTACTGTCCATGTAATTAATTTTAGCATACTTGGAATGCCTTACCTCTCTCCTCATCTCTGTCTCAGCTTTCCTGGTCTCCTTTATGGCTGCTTAAATTCCACCTTCTGCGAGAGACCTTCCCTGGTCCCTCCCAGTCCTTCCCCCTCTTGCCTTTACTGGTGTTGCTTCCAAAATTACCTTTGTTTTACACTGAATATAACTTGTACATATATAGTTATTTGCATATTGTCTTCCCCAGTAGACTGTGAGCTCCTTGAGGGGAAAGATGGTGTTTTTACCTTTCTTTGAACTTCAGTACTTAGTACAGTGCTTGATACTTAGTAGGTGGTTAAAAAATGCTTGTTGATGGACTGTGCCTAGAGTGAACTCCTATTGAAATACTTTTTTTTAAGGTGCCCTCTCCTTCATGAAGCCTTCCTTAAGTCTCTCAGTTAAAAGTGGCTTCTCTCTCCTAACATTTTCTTATGTCCAGAATCTTCTTTTCTTTTTATCATAATCTACTTCTCATTATACTTATTTATCTGTATTTTATGCACCCACCACCATTAGACATAGGTTAAAACCTTTTTACTAGGAGGATCTATCTCTTTTTAAAATTTGTATTCCCAGTACCTATTATAATGCTTTGCAGACACTCAAAATGCTTCAATAGATCTCCAATCTCACAACCCATTCTCTATCTTCTGCATTTCTTCTTCATATCCTACCACAAGGTTGCCAGCACTTAGCATAGTACCAGACATATACTACGAGCTTAATAAATGCTTGGTGACTGAGCACAGGAGGTTAATCCAACATACTGAAAATATTCCTCACTTCCTCTTCATTTATTTATTTATTTATTTAACTAGGCAGTGAGGTTAAGTGACTTGCCCAGGGTCACACAGCTAGTAAGTGTTATGTGTCTGAGGCCGGATTTGAACTCAGGTCCTCCTGAATCCAGGGCCAGTGCTCCATCCACTGTGCCACCTAGCTGCCCCGTCATTTCCTCTTGATAGTCAGGATACCACTGGAACACACAGACAGTCTTCTTGTCATCCTTTGTTTTCATTGAGTAGCCAGAGCATCTTTCTTTTTAATGATATCTCTGTTGGATAGTATCCTTTACTTGGATTCTTCTTTGTTGCTCTTTATTTATTATGCATGGCATACCAGTTGAATGAATGTGCCATATGCTTCTCCATTGCTTTCCAGGTGATATTCTGCTAAGTGCATTTTTTTGATGACTTTTGTTTTCAATGAGATGAAGAAACTCTTTTCACAAACATCCTTATGTGTAGGAATTGTTTCATTCTTTGTACTGTACCTTTGTATCTTTTATTTTTTGATTGTGTCATTCTTTGTACTTTGTACAAGTTATATCTTGGACAGTACCTGCCATATTGTAGGCATTTAACAAATATATGTTGATTGATTGCAGTTTCTATTCTTATAGTTACCTGGGAGCATTGGGATGTTCTGTGACTTATCCAGTATCATTCAAGCAGTATTTGTAATAGGTAGGACATTAACCCAGGTCTTCTTGCCACTAAGGCTAGCTCTTTGATCATTATGCCTTGCTGCCTTTCACGTGATAAATATTTATTGAATTTAATTGTTGTTGAATACTCTTTAGTGCTTACCACAGTTCTGAGCATATAGTAGCAGCTCAATAAATATTCCAAGTCAAGTGTCATGGTGTAGAAAAAAGTAACCATACATATTATATGATTGTAGGGTTTGGTCTTCTCCAAAGCAGCTGTGTTTAGCAGATACACTGCACCTTGGGAAGGGCATTATGAGCATCCCATAAAAAGAAAAAAGAAACCAGGGCCTTGTAGTGCTGAAAGTGTGAATATTCTTGTTTTTTTGTGTCTCTTAGTGTATGCCTGTCAGTTATTTGTATCCCCACTGTGTCAACTGACATTGTGTATTTGTTGTAGAGTGAGCCTCACATTTTGGAGAGGGAAGTATTTTGATGCAATTGTTCTTACTATGCTGTTTTAGCAAATACATTTGATTTTATTGCATAGTGAAGGTGAACCCAGATGGGAAGACTCAAAACTAGTACAGTATCTTAGAGTACCTTGAGCCTGAGGTAACTTGAAAGTTTGAGTGGTGGTAGAGTGGTTCACAGAAGGTGTAACAACTTATTCTTTGTCTTTTATACTGGTTCTTCCCATGTTTTTAGGTTGATTGGATGCCACGACTTTGTATTTAGTTCTTTGCTCTCCCCTATTCTCCCATCCTCTCTTCTTTCCTTCCCTTTCCTCTTACTATCCTCCCATTCCCACCCTTCAAAAATGTCACTCATTCTGGTAGTTTTAACTGTCATGTCTATGCAGACGTATGCATTACTATCATGTTTATCATCCAGTTCCATAGTGATTCTCCCTGATAGGCTCTTCTTTAGGAAATTAAACAAAAAACTCAAGTTGGAATAGTACTGTATGTACAATCTGCAGAATTCATCTAGTGGTAAAATTAGCTAGTACATTTGCAGTTGAGGATAACTTAACACTTAATGCCAATTGCAACAATTTGCCACTAAAGCTTAGAACAAATCATGATTATGGGAACTACTCCATACTCCACGTACATTATATAAATGTTAGCTATTATTATTGTTGTTATGTACATCACAAAATCCTTTCTTTATATTATAAATTTCCATTTGCAATTACATAGTAAATGACTACTGAATCTATATTTCTAACATTGGACTCTCTTCTGTGCTCCAGATCAGTAGTACTGGCTACCCATAATATATCTCCACTGGTCTGTTACATCAGGCCTTCAAACTCATTATGTCCCAAACAACATTTATAATTCTCACCTTATCCTCCAACCCCAAATTACTCTTTGACTTCACTACTTCTATTGTTATCATCATTTGTAACAATAGCCACAGCGTATGGTGTT
>NW_020954565.1:7665823-7695650 GCF_900497805.2 Vombatus ursinus | reverse complement strand
ATCTATCTACCTACCTACCTACCTATCAATCTGTCTATCTATCCATATCACTTTAAAGAACCCATTTCTATTAAAAAATACTTAAAAGCAAACATTTGTAATTGGGATAAGCTGGAAGCCTTTTTCAGTTAGATCTGGCGAGAAACAGGGATGCCCACTGTCACCAATATTATTCAATATTGTTTGGAAATCCTAGCAATAACAAAAAGAGAAGAAAAAGAAATAAAAGGAATCAGAATAGGGAATGAGGTAATAAAACTACGTCTTTTTGAAGATATGATGATATACTTGGAAAATCCCAAAGACTCAACTAAAAAGTTTGTTGAAACAATAATCTTAGCAAAGTAGCAGGATATAAAGTAAATCCACATAAATCATCAGCATTCTTATATATAACAAAAAAAAATCTAGCAAAAAAGATATGGTGATACCTGATTTAAAATAACTGCAGGGGCAGCTAGTTGGCTCAGTGGATGGAGAATGGACCCTGGAGTCAGGAGGACTTGAGTTCAAATCCTGCCTCAGACACATAACACTAGCTGTGTGACTCTGAGCAAGTCACTTAATCCCAGTTGCCACACACGCAAACACACACACACAATATAACTTTAGACAGTATAAAATACCTGGCCTGCCAAAACCAACCCAGGAACTATGTAAACAAAATTATATATTAAAAAAAATCTTTGTGTACAAATAAAATCATATTTAAATAACTGGAGAAATATTAATTGTTCATGGCTAATATAATGGCAAGGCTAATATAATAAAAATTACTATTTTTACCTAAATTAATTTGTTTATTCAATGCCATCCCAATTAAATTACCAAAAATTATTTTACCAAATTAGAAAAATAATAACAAAATCCATTTGGAAGAACAAAAAGTTCAAGAATATGAAGAGAACTGGTTAAAAAATGTAAAGGGAGGAGGCTTAGTAGTACTAAATCTTAAACTATATTATAAGGCAGCAATTATCAAAATTATTTAGTACTGGCTAAAAGTAGATCAGTGGAACAGAGTAGACATACAATTTACAGCAGCAAATAGATAAAATAACCATGTATTTGACAAATGTAAAGATTTAAGATTTTGGGATAAGAACTCATTATTTGGTAAAAAAAAAATTTGTTGGGAAAACTGGAAAACAGTCTGGCAGAAACTGGGCATAGACCAATATCTTACACCCTTTACCAAGAAAAGGTCAAAATGGACACATGACCAGATATAAACAAAGATATTACAAGAAAACTTCAAGAACATGGAACATATTACTTATTAGGCTTATGGATAGGCAAAGCATTTATGAATAAATAAGAGATAGCAGAGGTATGAAATAGATACTTTTCACTACATTAAATTAAAAAGTTTTTGTACAAATAAAATGAATGTAGCCAAGATCAGAAGGAAAGCAGAAATTTTGGGGAAAATTTTATGGACAGTTTCTCAAATAAAGGTCTCATATCTCAAATATATAAAGAACTTTATCAAATCTATAAGAATACAAGTATTCCCCAATTGGTAAATGGTCAAAGTATATGAACAGGCAGTTTTCTGATGAAGAAATCAAAACAATTTATAGTCATATGAAAAAAATGCTTTAAATCATTATTGATTAGAGAAATGAAAATTAAAGCAACCTCAAGATATTATTTTACACCCGTCAGATTGGCTAAAATGATTGAATGGGAAAGTGACAAATGTTGGAGGCAATGTGGACAAATAGGGACACCAATTCATTGTTGGTGGAATTGTGAACTTATCTAACCATTTTGAAGAGCAATCTGGAATTATGCCCAAAGAATTGTTAAACTGCCTTTGCCTTTTGACTCAGAAATGCCACTAGTAGGTCTGTTTCCAAAAATAATTAGGGAAAAAAGAAAATAATAAAATAATATTTTAAGTGTACAGCAGCTCTTTTAGTGGTGACAAAAAACTGGAAATTGTGGGGATGCCCATCAGTTGGGCAATGGTGATGGAATACTGCTGTGTTATAAGAAATGATGAGAAAAAAATAAAAAAATTATGACCTTGATGATTTTAGAAAAGCATGGATAGACTTGCACAAAATATTGAAGAGTGAAAGGGGCAGAACCAAGAGAACGTTGTGCACAGTAACAGCAATATTGTTTTAAGAACAACTTTGAATGACTAAGTTATTTTGATTATTATAAATTCCCAAATTAACTACAAAGGACATGTGAAAGAAGACACTATCTGTATCTAGATAAAGAAACAATAAATAGAAGTATTTATGAAATGGTTTTCCATACACACACATTTTTATGTCTAATGTTAGTTATCTTTAGGGTGGGGGGCAGTAAGGGAAAAAAGCAAAAAAAAATAACTTTATTATATATTTAACTTTATTATGTATTTAAAAAGAATAGCAAGTTGTACATAATAGATTTGCAGTTTCTTGTGGAAAAAAAGTGTTAAAAATCTTACATGTAATCGGGAAATATTTAACAAAATAAATAAAAATGTATTTTTAAAAAGAGAACAATGAGAGCCATCTTGGTGTAGTGAATAGAAGCTGGCCTCAAAGGCAAGAAGATTTGAATTCAATTCTGACCTCTGACATATACTAGCTTTGTACTGAGCTGAACAAGTCACTCACTTAACCTCTCACTAGCCTACAGAACTTTCTAAGACCTTCTCACATATGACCTTTAACTACCAAAAAAAAAAATCTCTTATTTACAGTGACTCACTCATAACAACAACTAGAATTTATGTAGAGATTTAAAGTTTACAGAATTCAAGATAAGAGAGGTATGAGTAGGCAGCTCTTCATTTGAAAAAAGTAATGGAGGTTTTAGTGGACTGCACACTCATTTGATTTGGTAGTGTAATAGGACTGCCAAGAAAGCTAACACTGGGGAACTGATATTCTGCCCTGGACTGATGACATTTGGAGTGTTGTTGCTAGTTCTGGGTGCCACAATTTAGGAGGACTTTGATAAACTGAAGGGTATCCAGAGGAAAGTGCCCATGCTGGTGAAGGCTCCTAAGTTCATGGCATATGAGGAACTTTGATAGGAAAAGAAGATATTTAATGTATTAAAGAAAAGGCTTAGAGGAGATATGATTCCTGTCTTTAAGAATTTGAAGGGTTGTTATATGTAAGAGTAATTAGATGTGTTTTGTTTGGTGCCTGAGATAAAAATGGATTCAGATTTCAAAGAGAAAAAATAGGGTTTGATAGTAGGAAAAACTTGCTAAAGAGTAGAGCTGTCCAAAAGGGAAATTGACTTCCTTGGTAAGTAGAGCATTCCCTCTCATTAAAGGTCTTCAAACAAAGGCTGAAAATGACAATTTATTAGGAATATTGTAGAGGGGATTCTTGGTGGATTATGATTTAGAATAGCTAGACTTTAATGCCTCTTACAACTCTGAGGTTCTCTAACCGTGCTTTACCTCCCTCTCTCAATTAAGCATGGCCACACAACTATCACTAGTTTCTGCGAGTATTATTATCTGTCTCACCAATGAAGATGCTAATGCTCAGAGAAAATAAGAGGATTGTTCACAACACACAGCTAGTGAGCTTTGGAGGCAGGATTTTAACCTAGGTTTTCTGGACACCAGATCTAGCATTCTTTTCATTGCAGCACCTCTCATTAAATCATGTCAAAATAATGCTGCCTGCAATCTGATAATCTTCATTATCTCTCCTCAACTCCCACCAGAACCTTGTGTGCTGCTCCTGAGACTGTGATCTGATAGATTTACATTCACTTCCATGTCACTTCCTTACCACCATTTCCAGACCATGATTTTTGAATTCTAGACATCGTCTTCATCTTGTGTCCTCCCCCACTCCTTCCCAAAAATACATTGGACACTGACCCTGGAACTGAGGCCTCTGCTAGATGAGTTTTTTCTTTCTCTCTCCCTTTTATGCCAAACCACCATACACACCTCACTAGCATTTCCTTATGTACAGTCCTCTTCCATTAGAATGTAAGTTCTTTGAGGGTAATTGCTTGTATTGGTATCCCAATCTCTTAGCACATACCTGGAACACAATAAATGCTTAATAAATATTTTATCCATCATTTGTCTATCTATCCATCTACTAAAGTGTGGATAAGTTGCCATTTGCAATGGTTTTTAGGGAGTGACCACCCTGACGAAATCATGGGTTTTTGAAATATTCTAAGTAAATCTGAAACAAATTGAGGTATGAAAATTGATTCTTCTGTGTTTTAACGTTTATTGGGAGCTTTGAGTCTCCACTGGAACACATGCTGCTTGAAATCCCAGGAGCTATGGAGAATGAAGTTTCCTGATTCAATTCAATGTCCATTTACAAAATGTAGCAAGGGTTATCAGGAGAAATGAATATTGATTTGATAAGTGTTGCCTACTCCAATATATCATATGGGTTAACAGAATATAGAGCTTTGTCAAATATGAGCACTGACCCCTTGCTGAGGAACATGTACCTGAGGCACTTACTGAGAATACACAAGGAACTTTTATAATTGGCCTGGAGCTCGTGTTCTTGAGCAAAAATCGAGCTTTGTGGTTAGCACTGTTACACACCATAATCCCATCTATGGATTGAAGGAATGCATCTTAAGCTCAGATTATTTAAAAAAAACTTTCACCCAATTAATAATCATTTATTTTCTTCTACCTCCCATCTCTCCCTACCAAATTGGGAGGGGGGAAGAAAAGAAAAAGAAAAACACTTGTAACAAATATACACAGTTAAGCAAAACAAATCCCTGTTTTAGCAATGCCCTAAAATACATATCTTATTCTGCATCTTGAATACATCAGCTCTCTCTGTCAGTAGTTAAATAGCAGTGCTCATGTCCTCTGGAATTGTAAGTCACTGCATTGATTAGATTTCTTAAGTTTTTCAAATTTGATTTTTACAAAAGTGTTATATTACAATTATTCTGGTTCTGCCTACTTTACCTTGCAATAGTTCATACAAGCCTTCCCCAGGTTTCTCTGAAATTGTCCCTTTCACCATTTCTTGTGGTGCAATAATAGTCAATTACATTCATTAACCATGATTTGTTCAGCCATGCCCTGACTGATGGGCATCCTTTAGTGTCCAGTTCTTTGTCGCTACAAAAAGAGCACTATAAATATTTTGTGTATTTGTATATGGGCCCTTTGCTGATTTCTTTTATGTATTTCTTTGGGAGTATAAGCCTGGGTCAAAGGGTAGGCACAATTCAGTGACTTTTTGGTTATTCATAGGTTCTTCTGATCACTCCATTTCAAGCACAATGTTCTGCTGGGTACTACAGATACAAAGACAAAACAAACAAACAAAAAAAGCAGACTCTGACCTAAAGACCTTATAACGGATAAATATATGTGAGGATTATCTGAAGAAGGAGAGAAAATTAATAATCAGGGAAGTCACACTCCAAGGAAGTGACATCTGACATGAGTCTTGACGGAAGCTGAGGACTAGAAAGGTGAGATTGAGTACGTTCCAGATACGTGTAAAGCCTGTGCAAAACCACACAGGCAGGAAATGAAAAGCTGAGTTCTGGGGAAATTAAGTAACTCAGTTTTACTGGAATGTGGAGTAAACGAAGGAGAGAAATGATAACTTAGTCTTTAAAAATAGGCTAAAGTCAGACCATGAAAGGACTTTAAATGAGCAGCTTGAGCAGAAGTGCGATATTTCAAATCTTTCATTTGGAAAACTTTTTTGTCTTTTGGGTGGTGATGGCAAGGCATCAACTGTGATGGGTGAAATCTGAAATAACTGAAGAGACAAAGGTTTGGGCTTCTGAGAATATTAATTTATTAAGCAATGTATGCCAATTGCATAACAAATCAGGACCAGGCCCCTGAGCTTAGCACTGGGTCCCAAATACAGGAGACAGATTTGTATGCATTAAAAGAAAACAAGGAGACATAAACAAGGATACAAGATTAAGTAATCTGATTTCTAAATAGAGGAAAGATTAGGGGCCTTAGGAGTTGGGAGGGGGATAAGTTTTGAGAGTTGGGAGTGAGCAGGTCCAATAACCTGAAGGTAGAAAAAAGAGGTGTCCCACTCCCCCTCACCTCTGGTGCCTTCAACCCCTCCACCAATTCTCTGTATTTAATCAAAGGATCATAGAAACAGTAACTGATTGACTAGTATGGGACCGATTTTCAGATAAGACATATGGGATGCTTTTGATGTTTAATTGTGAGAAAACTACTGGCATCAGTCTTACTGGATTTCTGGTACAGGTAGTTTCCCAGGCACAGAGAACTAGGTTCAAACAATGCAATAAAATTTTCCCATAATTCCCATAACTGAATAAAGTTTTCCTCACAAGACAGAAATTGGACAAGACCCATAGTTGAACAGAAAGAACTACCTCCAGAATTGAGTCACAAGATGGAGTCAGTTTGGTTCATGCAATTCCCGCAATTCTCTCATGTGTAAATAATAGATGAGAGAGGGTAGAGTCTGGGGATAGGGAAACCACTGGAAGCCTGTTGCAATATTCCAAGCAACAGGTGGTAAACTAGTTAATGACTGTATTAATGCATGAAAGGAGACAGGTGTAAGTGATGCAGAAGTAAAATTGACAAGTTTCAGTAATTCTTAATATGAGAGTAACACAGAGCAAAATGTCAAAAGTTACTCAGAGGTTAAAAGTCTGGGTGACAGGAAGGATAAAATATAAACTTCCCTGTCATAAAGTCTTTTGTAAGTTCTTTCTAACCTAATTTTCTACCTGAATTCACATTGTTCCACCTTCTACACTACATGTTCCAGTCAAATTGGTCAAATTGTTGTTCCTGTATATAACATTTCATCTCGCTCCTCTGTCTGCAGAGGCTGTTCCCAGTGCCTAGAACAAATCCTGTTCAATTACATCTCTTTGAATCCCTAGCTAATTCAGGTATGAGCTTCAAAAAGAGTCTGGATGTTTGGGAACAGAGGACCTGGGCTTTGAATCCTGTCTGCCATATTCCCTGTATTCCCTTGGATATTAATTTCGTCATCTATAAAATGAAGGGATTGGACTAGATAACCTCCAAGGTCCCTTTTAGCTCTAAATCTATAATCCTATGATTTAGTACATATTGTTTCTCCCAGGAGAATGTAAACTCCTTGGGGATAGAGACTTTCAGTTTTGGTCTATGGAGCAACATAGTGTCTTACACATAGTAATTACCCAATAAACAATTGTTGAATGGATGGTTGTGTACCTCTTTGAAATTACGTGTCCCTTTTTGCATCTCTCTGCTTGTTCTGAGGGAGGCAGCTGCCTAACTTCCTTACCCCTAGATTGTTCCAGTGTTTCACATGAGAAAACAGACTGTTTTTGTCTAGTAGACGTGACAGGTATTCTTACTAGAGTAATAGAAGTAGACAAATAACCCTTTCTTACCCTACATGGGCAGAACCGTATGCTAATTTGGTTCCTTTAGCAAGCTACTCTCATGGTACTCTCTGAGTACATACTAACTTTCCAATGCCTTTTAATAGGGGCCTTTTGTTGTGACTCTCATGGTGGGAATTTCAGGCAGGCCCTTGAGGGAAGATATTCATTGGCAAGTGCAGTGTCTTGGCATCTCTCAAATTGTACCACCTACTCAGAGGGCTGGTGCTGTTAGCCAGTGAAGTCAAATCGGGGTTTCTATTCATAAATACGAGCTCTGACGGTTAGGAGCAACAGAATCTTAAGAAAGACTCTCTACTTTGAATTCCCCTTTGGACTTATCAGGCCTGGATCTAAGGCATTTAAAGTCACATTCCAGGCCAGCTTTCTCCATACAGAGAAAAGGATTGGTTGTATAAGACAAGAAGTAAATGAAACCCCAAACCAGCAGCAATATCCCCATTCTCTGTGCCACATGCATCTCACACAATCCTATACAAGATGAAGATCAATACAGTTACTTTCCTATATTCATGTTTAATCTTGATTATATCCCAAAATTCTTCATTAACTTTTCATAACATGTGGATAAAAATAAGCATTGTCTCATAGGACACACTAGTAAAGATTCAGGCTCACAGAGGCTGCAAAATTACATCATAAAAGCTGATAAAGATATTATTGAAGGTACTTAATACTTTTTAATCAATGAAATCACATATGTTAGTGATTTGTAAGGAGGAGAAAAATTTGGCACATAAAACAAAACAAAAACCTGAGGGAATGGGGGATAAATTCCTACTCATCTAGTTTTGGTTAACATGGTTATCAAAGGAAAAAAAAAAAGGTAAAAATGCTGAAGTAGTTTTTATTGTTTTGTGCCAAAGTCTCATTTATTGCTATTGGGAGCTACTTTTATAATTAGCCTCATTATCTCTCCTTCTTATTATCATCCCTTTTCCCTGTCCTGTCTTCAAAGGAAATTCTGTTATTAAGATGAGAAAGAATGAACAATTCCTTGCTATCACTTGACCTCCCTACACATATCAATGTGCTTCTTTGTGTTTTCTGTAACTCAGAAGTCCCCGGAATCTGTGTCTTGTCTGGCAGTCCCTTCAGTGTAATAGGCAGGTCAGTCCAGAGTACCGAAGGAGGTCTGCTCCAGTAGGGAACCCGAGACTTGTCTGATAATACATTCAGGGTGGTCCAAGTGGAAAATTCACTTGGCAAAATGCTGAAGAGTTTACCCATCAAATGCTAGTTTTATCAGCCAATCATTAACTTCAAAGCTTATAAATCTGGCCAGGAGATAAGTAAGAAAAAAACAACAACAATTATTATTAGTTGAGGGATATTGGCTAGTAGGCTATTTTGAAAGATGTCCTAAATTGGTTGTGGGAACAACTAGGATATTAATCGGCGGGTGAGGCAACCACTGGTTTAGGGATGCACACTTACCCTCCAGAGAAGAGGCTTATGAATCAGATAGGCAGGCAGGAGTAGACTTGATTTTTCAGTCATCTCTGCCAAGAGGTCAGCAGGTTTTCATCTTTACCAGGCAAGTGAACTTAGATCAGTTTTATTCCTTTAACTGCATGCACCAACAATTCATCATTAAGAAAAAAAGAAAATGCATGCCAAAATGGTTAACACTGCCAATACACTTTAGCAGTAAATGCTTTCTACATAGGATAGTTGTTTTAACATTGTGTTCAAGTCAGTTGTGATCTTATGCAATCAAGTGTGTTTCAAATTTAAATCCTTTTGGCATTTCTTTGATAGAACAAGACAGATTAACCAGTACCGTATCCAGTTCTACAATGAATAAAAAGTGTAGACTTAGGAATGGACTTTCCTTCCCCTCATTCTTCTTCCTTCCTTCCTTCCTTCCCTTCCCTCCCTCCCTTCCTCCCTTCCTCCCTTCTTTTTTCTTTTCCCTCTTTCTCTTCCTTACTCTCTTCCTTTTCCCATTCTTTCCTCCTTACCTTCTTTTCTCCTTTTTTCTTTCCTTCCTTCTTTCTTAACTCTTTATCTTCCTTTATTCCTTTCTCCTCTCCCTCTTTACTTTTCTTCCTTTCTCCCTTCTTTCCTTTTTTCCTTCCTCCTTCCCTCCCTTCCTCCCTTCTTTCAGACCTTCTTCCCTCCTTCTCAAAGAAATAGCTCAAAAGAAATGTGAGATGCATTAATTTAGAGAATCTACCCCAGATGTTCACATGAACTATTTGTGTCCAACCTGTGGTAGAGCATTCTGATCTCATATTGATCTGATCAGCCATAGTTGGACACACTGTAAGTTGACTCTGACATAGTGATGTGATTTTGGTTCTCTTCAAGAATGAAAGACAACAACAACCAATCCAAACTACTCATTTTAAGATGGATCAACTGAGGCCCAGAGAAACTAAGTGGCCAAAGTCACAGGGGTGCTAAATGATAGAGCGAAACTTTGAGTCTCCAAATTTTGACTCCAAATCCAAATGGTCATTCTACTACCCAGGATACCACACACTTCAGCTCTCTAATGAGCTGTATCTGGAGTCAGGGAGATCCAACTTCACATCCAGCCACAGACATTTACTAGCTGTGTGACCTTAGATAAGTCTCTTAACCTCTATATGCCTCGGTTTCCTCATTTGTAAAATAAAGATAATAATATCACTTACCTTGATTCAGGGTTGTGAGGATTAGAAGAGATATTTGTAAAGCACTTACTTTATAAAGCTGAAAGCACTATGAAATAATAATAACAATTATTATTGTATTTGTTAATTGATAAAGGGGAAATTAGAAAATAGGTGAAAAATTCTAATTTGAGATGGAAAAAACAAACTATCTATCTTTGTAGCTGATTGTTATCCCTTCTTTCCCTGTATGTAACACTTTGCTACCATTTCTTTCCTTACAACTTTGATAAAAGAATTGGAATCAAAGAAGCCCAAGAAATTAAATAAACTATTTTCTCCTCTAGGATACTTAAATTGGCTTCATTCTCAAAGGAAAGGTGAATATTTAACGTGATTGAATTTCTAGTCATTTTAAAAATGAATACTTGAGTGGAAGCAAAATCCCTTGAATATTGAAGAGTCAACAAGCCATCATCAGCAAGAGAGCAACTCTTGTGGAGAATGGGACCCCCATCCACATAGCCAGCACCATCACCTACCAATCGATTGCCACTGATGGACTGGTAAGTCCGAAAGCCTCAGGAACAATAATATCTTCACATACTCATACTGTTTTCAGCATGACTTTCAAGGCTGTAGTCCAGGGAAGCACCCCCTTTGGAGATTTGACCTGGTAACTCCTCTCCAGGTGCTGAAGCCCCTACCTCCCCAGTAGCCACCATTACTGAAGACCTGGAAAAAAAATTCTCTCCACTAAGGTCTTTGGCTCTTTCAAATGATGTAACATCAAAAACTGGTAGAGTTTTATCAATAGAAATGGCATTGAAGAAGATGTATTACTATCTGCTTTGCTACAGTACCCCAAGGTCCATGTAGTCTTTTTCTTTAACCTACTTGAAACCTCTTGTATGTGTTGTCTCCTTGTTTTTAAAGTGAGATCCTCAAGAGCAGAGGTTGTCATCCTTTTCTGTTTAAAAACCTGGTGCTTATCATAGTGATTTGTACATAAGCTATTTGATTTATATTTTTCATTCATTCATTTATTCATTCTTATATCATAGAACCTCTTTTCAAATGTTATCTCTCTGGAGAAAATCTCATGAGAAATTGTTTCATGATTTCTATATACGGATAATAGACAAACAGATGATGTTCTAAAATATTAAAGACACAGACACCAATAAATATATGAATTCTGAAGGATCATAAATATTGAATGTGCAATAATGATAATATCTCACATTTCACAGGGTTATAGATTTAATGCTGGAAAGGACCTTATGAAGTCATCTAGTCCAACACTCTCATTTTCAAGATAAGGAAATTGAGGCCTAGAGAGGCAAAATGACCATCCTAAGATGACTAAAGTGTTCAATGGCAGTGTCAAGGCTTTAATTCAAGTCCTTTGACTCCAAATCCAGTGTTCTTTCCTTCACTTTTGGATTTGCAGAAAACTTGCACACTCACTATTTCATTTGCTCATAAGAACAGCAGGTAGAGCAGAGAGCAACTAAACCAGGGTCACTTGGCTCAGGAGTGGCAGAATTGGCATTAACACAGACATCTTCTGACTCCTCCAGTACTCTTTTCATTAAATCTCATCACTTTAAAGTTAATTAGACTCAAAGTCTTTGAAGCTGAGTAACACATTCTGATATTATTTGAATTTTACATATTTTTTGATAGTTCATGTTAATGAATAGTTCTGTTTGTATCCATTATAAAACCTATAGTGACAAAGAAGACTTTCAATATTTTAAGCTAAGCATGTTACTTTATGGGTCAGTGTGAAGTTTGCATTATGCAATGAGCAAGGGTGAAGGACAGGACACTGTTGTACATGCAGCATGGTACATGCATGAGAGGCAGTATGGCCCAATGTAGAGAGAACTGGCCTTGGAACCAGGAAGACTCAGGTTTAAGTCTTGTCTCTGACACATATAGTACTGTGTGACCCTGGGGACAAGTCACTTAACCTCTCAGACCTCTAAGCAACAAAGGAGCAAAACTTTTAGGGAAGTGCTGACAGGCAAGTAATTTCCTTATCTGGTAGTTCCCTATATTAAGGCAATAATAAGACTAATTCTTATCCCGATGGTTCATGGAAGGAATACCTGGTTAGGAATCTGTAGACCTAGATTTTAATCCCAACTCTGTTTTTATTTAGCCATGTGACTTTGGGCAAGTCACCATCCATTCTCTGCGTGCAGTTCTCTCAGTGCAATAAAACAGAAGCTCTTTGAGGTCCTGGACTGTTTCTTTTTTTGTTTTACTATCCTCAGTGCTTAGCTCAGTTCCTGCATGTTACTACATTATGAATTCTAACCCAAATGAAATGAATGATTTTATTTTCTGCACTAAATATCTGTAAAATGGAGATGATTGTACCTTACCTTACCTTATAGGGTTATTTGGAGGGCACGTTGAAAAGTATGAAATACACTTCAAATACAAAGGGTAAAATGTGATGCTATTGTTCAGTACTTCAATTGTACTGTGACCTCATTGGTCTGTGCACTAACTTCTTCAATAAGTTTAGATCCCAACCTACCCACTTCTTTTCATACGACTTGACTTTGGTTCATGTTCTCCCACAGATCCTCCATAGGGCACCTACTCAGTGGTATTAAAGGCTTTCCTGTCCCCTCCTTTTTTCAACAAAAAACAGAAAGGGCTTGAATTCAGGAAGACCTGAGTTCAAATTCAACCTTAGACAATTACTAGCTGTGTAACCCTGAGCAAATCACTTAACCTCTGTGTACCTCAGTTTACTCAACTAAAATAGAGATAATAGTATCATCTACCTCCTAGGATTGTTGTGAGGGTCAAATGAGATAATGTTTATAAAGTGCTTAGCATAGGACCTGACACATAGTAGGAGCTTAAAAATGTTTATCCTTGCCCTCCTTTTAAAAAAAAATGGATATTAAATTTGATCCCCTTATTTCTTTTTTTTTCAATTTGCTGTAACTTTTATTGTTCATTACAGAAAGCTTTAAGGCAAAACCAGAACAAAACAAAAATCATTAACATTTAGTCCATTTAATAACAGCAACACATCTAGCCTCCCTGAACACCTAAGATAGAGAAAAAACTGCTATCACAAGAGGAGAAACTGAGGCCCAGTCTACATTTGGTAACAAGGAAGAAACTGGCACTCAGGTGGGTCGGCCACATTTCTATTAGGAAGCAAGAAAAGCAGGACTTTGTCACCCACGTTAATTTTTAAATTGTAATAATTAAGAAATAACTTCTAATAAAGAACTCTAGCAGGGACCCTAAGCTGCATTGTGTGTGCTTGCAATGCTAAAACATGCCACCGACACAAAGTCCCCCCCCAGAATTAGTCCTCTGTGGACTCCTTGGCCTTGGACTAAGCAAGCACCACTATGGTCACTGCACAAGTTGGGGCCTCAGAAGAAACAAGTCACAAATCTCTCCCCCCCACCCCCAGAAACACCCCAAAGAGCAGCCCACCCTGACACAGCCCGTTACAGCTCTATCCAACTTCCCCAAATCTACTTCAAAAAGCAAAGGCTCAAGAAAAGTATCCCAAAGAAATAGAGAACAGAAGAAAGCTAAGGATCGGGGTCTACAAAGAAACTTAACTGAGAACTGGACTGCCTCCATCCGGCTAAGGCAAATCAAAGCCTCACCTCTCTCCTCCTAAGCCAAAAGCAGCTCATTTACAATGAGGTGACTGGGGCTCTTCTGCACTGTGGGAAAACCAGTTCAAAAAAACAATAAGGCTCTGAATTCCTGCACTCGAGGACAAAGCTACGCCTTTCTCCTGCCATTAATAGGGTAGCCAATAGGCTAAGGGGACCAACCTGGAATAGGGTGAGGAGCTCTGACAGCCTCAGCCCAGGACAGTTCTAAACACAACTAACCAATTAGATGTTGCAAACCAGATGAGACCATCAGTGGTTGTTTGAGGATGCAGTTGGGCCAAGCTGTCATCTATATCCACAGGCTCCCAGACTCAAGTCCACAATGCATTCATCTATCGGGGGTGGGGTGGGGGGTAGAGCATGGCCACATGGCCAAGTATGGTGCGTTTTAGACCCATGGCAATGAGGGACAAATGGACAGAAGAGTGATGGGATGGAGGAAGAAGAGGACATGGGCTCATTTAAAAACAGAAAAAAAAAAATCGGATCTGTATTTTCCCTTCCCCTAGACACACAAATAGGAAAGAAGTTGCAATTTCTCCAAGACAGAAGGGTTCTCTAATTCCATATGTGGTGCTTGCACCGCTCAACAGCGAATCACTGAGCAGCTGTCTCCATGTTCTTACACCAGTAGCTTGGGCCCCAGACTCATTGCTCTGTTCCCAACAGAGGCTTAGCAGGAGCTTTGGGATCTGCCATATTAGCCAGACTGTTGAGGAATCTGAGAGTCTGTGAGGTATTGGCTAGATTTTAAGAATCTAAGCCCCCCTCAGTTCTTTAGTGCCGTCTCCCTTCTCTTTCAAGTTTCAGGTCCCACCTCTGATACTTAACACTTGTGGAAACTTCACAGGTCTTCACTTCTTTAGGTCTTAATTTCCTAATCTGGAAAATGAAAGAGTTGGCCTCTGAGGTCCCTCCCTGCCCAGAATCTAGGATTCTGTGATCTGTGTATATGCTACACCTCTCAACAGAACACGAGGTCCATCTTGTCCTCAGGTCCCAGCACAGTGTTTTACACATCATAGGCAATACGTGTTTTTTGAGTTATTGCACTTGGAATGATTTAGGTGAGACATAGAAAATTAAAAAATGTGGTCCATCATGCTTAGAAGGGCCTCATTTGCATTTATATTTTTAAATTTGTATGGTGGTTCTCTCTTTGGAGTTAAATATATTTTAGAATTCTAGAGGCCCTCTCAATTTCAAAATCCTTTCCATCACTCTTTCTTCTTGTCTTCCCCTCAATAATCTTCCAGTTGTCTAACTTTGTACCTAGTAAGCAAAATAATTCAGAAATGCCATAGAGCTAACTTCCACACTTCTACTGGAGACATGATAGATACTGTAGAGTACTATAACAGAAAGTTCGAGTATTTTGTAGCCAAAAGGAAACTCAATAACACAACCTTATGCCACCTAGAATGAAGGAATATTAGAATAAAGAACAAACTCTCTCCGAGAAATATTTCTGCTATCATAAATCAACAAACCTAAAAAAACACACTAGGTTACCTAAATGTCTTTATAAATTGGTTGTGAAATTTATAGCTTTATAAAGGATTGTAAAAATTATCAAAGGATAAATAAATGTCTCTAAGGGGTCAAATAATTTTACTATGATATATAGGTACTGAATTTTGATTCAGATTCTTTTTGATTTTTTTAAATTCATGTTTATAAATAGGAAGATAATAAAACACACAACATAAGTAGATGCAGAAACTAAAAAGGTAGCTAAATATACAAAGAGTACAATATTTCAGTGATTACAGAATCAAGATCAGCCATATTGGTAGACGTCACAGAAGCAAGACAATAAAACTTTTGTGAGTTTTACTTCAGATAGTATGTCTGGCAGTTCAGGCAGCTATAATTTATTATGAATAAATAATTCCATGGATTTGCTAAGGACTAGTTTTAATGTATCAAAAGGATACATTATTGGGTTTATTTTCTGCTATTAACTTTAAAGAGTGAATCCTAATTTTGAAATATTTTTATAAATGTCAAATCACAAATTTTATGTATATTATTTTAATGTACTCTATTTTTATTATCATATTATACTGAAACATTTCGAAGTATGAATACCTGTTTTTAACTTTGTTTATTTGAAATTTTTACTATACAAGTGTCACTTCTTTATTTCCTAAATTTGGGGGTGAGGGAGGAGTAGGAGGAAGATAGCATGGATAGACAGATGAAACCCACAGACAAAATTTTTCAGTTCTAATTTTTAATTTGCTAAACTTTTACTAAACTAGCTGGTGCTAGTTCTGTTCCTCATAATAGAGATTCAAGCTCCTTGTATGATGAATATGTATGAATATGGTAGGGACATGACCCTGTGAACAAAGATATGGAAGGAATGGGAAGAGTAGGAATACTAATGCTTTTCCACTCCCAACCACTGTTGTATTGGATGTAATTCACTTCAATTCAACGCAATCTAATCCAATTCAAATCAATTAACTAGAATTAGTAAACCATTGTGATTAAGGTACTCACTGTTAAGTGATGGAAATACAAAGATAACAAGCAAATGAACTCCTGCCCTCAAAGAGTTTACATTCTACACAATCCGGTATAGTCTACTGTACATGCTTCCATAAACCTGGTGTTTCTACTCAGATATAGAGCCACACAGGCTTCAAGCCCCTGAGTCATGTTTGACTTTTTCATCTCCCTTGAACTCTACTTCCTAGTATTTGCCAAATCCTGCCAAATTCTTCCACTGAATTATCTCTTGCTTCAGTCCCTCGTTTTTCTTTTGCTATTTCCTATTATCACCACCTCATCATCTCTCACAAAGACAATGTCAATAATCTCTTAATTGTTCTCCCTTCTCCAATTTATTTTCAAAAAGCTGCTGGATTAAATTACCTAAAGCTTTGATGATGTCATTCCTATGCACAAAAATCTTCAGTAATTAATTATGGAATAAAATCTAAACTCCATTATCTAACATTCAAGGCCCTCTACATTTTTCATATCATTCTCATTCATAAATTTTGCATTCTAACTAATTAAACTGTACAGCTCACTGTTCACTAAATTCATTCTGTCATTTCATGTCTCTGTATCTTTATTCATTCTGTCCTCCAGAATTAGAACGTACTCGCTCTCCATCATTGATGCCTGCTGATGAAAATTGAAATCAGTTTTATATGTGTATTTACACATATATTACATATATAGCTTACATTTATATAGAAATTTGTGCCCTTTTTTTGCAAATGAGAAAAATAGTCTCTTTTAAGTTGATGTCAATCACAAGATTTGTTATTGTGCATTTTTATTTTCTATGCTGTACTTTTAGCCAGTAGCGCTAGCTTGGTGTCATACACAGGAGTGGGAGCACTAAAGGAGTCTATGTGTTAATCCACCTGCCTAAATTTCTAAGGGCACAGTTTTACACAGCTTTACATATATTATTTCATTTTATTCTCACAAATTTAAAAAATGGGTGCTATTAAAACTGAAGCTGAAAAGCTGTGACTTTCCCAGTGTCATACAGCCAGTAAATATCTAAAGCAAGAATAAAACTCAGGTCTTCCTTACTCCAATTCCAGTGCTCTATCCACTCTATACTGCCTCTTAGATATATCTATCTATCCATCCATCTATCTATCTATCTATCTATCTATCTATCCATCTGTCTATTTATCTATATATCCCTATGTATATCTTCACCTACATCTGTATCAACTATCTATCTGTATACACACACAAACTCCATCAGGACATCAGGATGAGTTATATAAGTTGTTCACATAACCATATAGTCTAGATAAAGGATATTCTTTGATATTTCCTATGGCAATGGTTAGATCAAACTCTTCTGAATGGTCACAGATCTCACCCAGGAGCCAATGTCCCAAGGCTTAATGCAACCAGCACAATGTCATTAGTAAACTGAAACATCTGGAAGATACTATCAACTATAGGGAATCCCTCTTCAACCTAGACCCTGTACGTGTTCTCTTACATATTGTGGTAGGCATTTTGGTGAGCATAAATCATCTGCCACCCTTTCAAAAAATTGGTCTGTCTTGATATTGATGATCAGAGGATCATGGAATACAATTATCTCAATTATTAAATCTTTAATGGAATCTTAATTTTTTTTTCATATTTATTGGAGAATCCTATTGGAAATGAACCTTTAGGGCAATACTTTGCTTTACTGAAGTAAATAATCAATGATGTCACATTTATGTTGACTTGAACACAGATTTTCCCTTTGTACTCTTTGTATATTCCAACTGTTTTTCCCCAATCTTTGTTCTTCTTAGCACCATTTCTACTCGCTGTGATTTTAGACTCTCAGGATGGTGGTATTAGTTTCCACAACAGTGACATAAGTCTGTTGTAAAAAATCTTTGTGTATCTTTCCTAATTTCCTTATGTTTGTTACTCTGTTTGTTAGTATGTTTGTTATTTCATTTTCATCTTCAAATGCACTCAGAATGACTGCTTAGTTCAGTTTCCTGCCTAGGTTCCTTTAAACTGGTTTTATCCTCCTCTGATTTTTTCTATTTTATGAGATGATGCTACTGATAGTCTTACATCATTCTTCTTTATAAGATTTTACAAAGTAGTTTATTTTCTAAACTGCCTTTGTCGTTGGCTGCCATATGCCTCTACTTGGAAATAAAGCCAAGATTGTTGATTAAAGTGCTTTTTAGGCTCTTTTGTTCTCTTCATTATTGTAACTGATTTTTTTTCAATTTACACAAATCTATTTTTTTTTTGCCTTTCATTAAATTGTGAGCTCCTTGAGAGCAAGAATTGTCTTTTGCCCTTCTTATGCTCAATGTCTAAAACGTTGCCTGACACATTGTAGGTGCTTAATAAACATTTATCAACTGACTACTACCCCCCTCACTATGGGAGATAAAAATTAAAGAGTGACAAAAAAACCCATGTAATAAATATATATAGTTAAGCAAAACCAATTTTCATATTGGTGATGACCAAATGTGTCTCATTTTGAATCCAGAGTCCAAAACCAATTCTGCCAATTCAGTTGCCTCATCTTTAAAACAATGGGGGTTGTACTAGATAACCTTGAAGGTTTCTTCCAGCTCTAAATCTATGGTCCTATGAACTCCTTTATTTACTTCATCAAGGAGAACATGTGAGCCATCCTTCCACTTACCTACAGTTTCCTTCTCTTTTGGTGTCATTCACTGTAAAAATGTAATATTGTTATGATCCATTTCTTTAGTAGTATACCCATTCATTGCTTATTGGACAAGTAGCTCACATGTTCAGTGTCAACAACCAATTTCAAGTTTATAGACAGTCCAATAACTGTGTGATTCTTGGTACCTTCTACACTCATTTTTGCCACTCTGCCACCATCACTGCAGATGCAAAAGGGAATTGAAGGTTATTTTTACATTTTTCTTTGTTTCATAGGTTGCTGTGATTAAAAAAAATGAACTAATGTCCAGCTTACTGGTAATGAATCTCTTTATACCTAGCGAGCTTAGTTTTTGGAAGGCAGGGTCATTGCCCTGCTATGATAAAGTGTCAGAAGAGGATTTTTTTGGATGTTTACATGATTTCTACATTTACAATGGTGTGATTTCTACTAAGTCAACTCTCAAAGTCTACCTACCAAATTCTATTGGGACAGCAATTTGGCTTGGTGGAGAGCATGCCTGCAATTATGTAGTAGGATAATAGGACCATTGATTTGGACTTGAAAGGTTCTATAGAGGTCCTCTAATCTAACCACTCATTCTTCACATAAGAACACTGAGGCTCAAAGGTGATAAGTATCTTGACTGATGTCACAAGGTAATAAGTGATAGAATATAAATAGTTGGAATATCAATAATCTTTGTAGAAATTAATTTTCTTGAAACAGTATATTTTTTAATTAATCTTTGTTTTCAAAGGTTAATTTTAGGTTAACATATTATAGAAGGTAACATAATATTATAGAAACAGGTGATGCAGTGAATAGAGCCCTTGACTAGAAGTCAGGAAGACCTGAGTTCAAATACTGCCTTGGACACTAAATAGCTGTAGGACTCCAGGGCAAATCACTCAACTTCTATCTCAATTATCTCATCTGTAAAAAAGAGATGATAATAATAGGACCTACATCATAGTGTCTTGTGAGGATAAATTGAGATACTTTGAGATAAATTGAAAAGTGCTTTGCAATCTTCAAAGTGCTATATAAATGCTATTATTAATATAAATAATAATATTAATCATTTACAATATTAATGTTTTATAAATCAAAATAAAATATAATTACATATATGATATATTATAAAATATTATGTATCATATTATAATTATATCATGTAATAATATGATATAACAACATCAATAATAATGATAATTAACAATAATAATAAGTCAGCATCATAATAAATAGCAATAAAAACCAAGGACTTATCATGTCTTTTACCAAAATTGCATATCTTGGATACTTTGAAATAAAAGCAATATGGGCACTATCATTTGGTTACTACTTTCAGTATAATTAAACATGCTCCAAATGCTAGGCCTTTTCATTTAAAAACCCTGTAAATTCTAAAATTGAACCAGAAAGTTGTAATCTTACTATGACTCCAACCTTGGAAAGTGAAAGAAAATAACCATAAAAATATGGGTGGAGTTGATTAAATGGTCATTTTTCTACTGTAAGCAAATAAAAGCTTTATAAAAGCTTTGAGTTCTTGAATTTGCTGAGTATTTCTTTTAGGTAGGCGCCTTACAATTTGTATGCTGTCAATGTCATGACATAAACAATGGGTATCTGTGACATTTTTCTTCTTATGCTAAAGAATAAAAATAGAACTAATGAAAATGTGAAATGAATAGGTGAAAAATTATTAATGATGTCAATACAATGAAAAAACTTAATCAAAATTGGTCAAGAGATGATCTTCCTCTTATTCTCCTTCCATGTCTTCTTAATCCAATCTCATTTCTGAAGGGAGAATTGTTTCCTTGGAACTGACGTGTTGAGTCAACCTTTGTTGAAAAGCCAAGAAGCTAGGAAGAATATCTCGTTGCTGTCACATTAGCCCTTTCCCTATCTACAACTCCTAGTAAAAGTGTTAGAGATCCTACATTGACTGTGCCACTAATAGTAATAATGAATTCATGTTTATGTTATTCCTTAAGACTTGCAAAGTAATTTATAGATATTATTTCATTTGATGTTCATAACAAGGTAGCTGCTTTTATAATACTCTAATGATAGCAATAATTCACATTTATGTAAACGCTTTACTCTTATAGAAAGCCTTCCATATATAATCTTCATGTCAGAGGTGGCCTTAGCACAACTGGGCTGGTTTTCTTTTTTTTTTCCATTTTTTTAAGAGGGAATTTTTTTTTCATTAAGCTCTCACCCAGAAAGTCTGAAAAACAAATGAATTGGACAACTCAATAGACTAGCATGAATTTCTTGCTTACAAACATGCTGACTAGAATATGTCAAAAAATTTTTAGTAACTGGGAAAGAATTTTAAAGAATTTTATAATCAACACAAAGTGAATTAAAGTATTGTCAATTGCTATAATGGTTCATGCACTCAGTGTCATTTACAATACAAACAAGAGAGTTCCTTTCAAAATGGAATCTTGATTATGCAAGTGGGGCTATCTCTTGTTGATATCACCTGAAACTCTTTGCTGCCTCCAGGTGGAATATCTATCCACAAGCATCCTATTATAAGCAATATTTTCTGGGCTTCCTCTTCATTAATATTTTTAAAGTAACATTTCATTGATATCTTTGTTTTTACATCATGAAATTTCGTCCAATAGCTATTCCCCTCCCCATCTCAAAGAGCTGTCATATATAATAATTAACAGTTTTTAAAATAAAAATTTAGAAAAAGAGGAAGAGAAAAAAATAAACAAAACTAATACATTAAAAATAAATGTATACTTAATGTTTCATACCTATGGACCTCCCATCTTTGAAAAGAAGTGAAGTGTGAATGATTTTTTCATTTATGCTTTTTGGGGGGCAATGCTTGTTCTTTGTAACTTTAACTATTGTGGTTGGGGCTATCATCAGTCATCCTGATCTTTATCTTGCCACTGGTCCTAGATGGTTCTAGAGGGGAGAGTCAGGCTGGTGACTTTGCACAGCCCTTCTTCACTTAAATTCAATTCACTTGAAAGGTATGATATCACCTTCCTAGTGTCATGGTCATCTTTGAGAATGAAGGACAAACAATGATCTGAGTAGTAATAGCTGCCCCACTGGGGACCCAGCTGGCCCATTCAAGTTGGGCAATGCAGCCCCTTCCTTCTTCCTTCCTTCCTTCCCTCCCTTCCCTCTCTCCTCTCCCTCTGTCCACATAGGGAATCATACCCCTACTTGTGGGTGCTCTGCTCAAAGGAATATGAATTTTGATCACTGAAACCTCACAAGATATCTTGGGATTTACAGACCAGAGTTCTTTTTTTAAGGACCATGCCTTAAATCCAGATCACTCTGGTCCTCATTGATTGGCCAACAATAGGTCCCAGCTCAAGCCTCACTTGGTCATTGTTTGGGCTGTGATGGCTCAGAGTAAGTGTAAATAGCAGTTGTTTCTGTTTTGACCAAAAACCCAGAGGATCTTCCCCTCCCAGATTGATTTTTTTTCTTGTTTTTTGTTTTTTTTGTTTTGTTTTGTTTTGTTATTTTGACTAGGCAAAAGATGCCATTCTTTGCCTCATTTCTTACCTAGTCTTAATCTCCAAACGGGCATTGCTTCAGTCAAACTGAGACCTGGGAAATAACTTAAAAAAGCCAAGGTCTCCCACTATATCTGGGGCCATCTCCAGTGGTTCTGATCTATATCTTGCCACTGGACCCAGATGGCTCCAGAGGAGAGAGTGAGGCTGGTAACTTTGCATAGCCCTGCTTCACTTAATTCCAATTCACTTACAAGTCATCACATCACCTTCCTGATATCATAGTCCTCTTTGAGAATGAAGGACAAACAAGGAACAATTAATTGTGGTAGGTACTCTAACTGTTTACATTGTTATAGTCATTTTATATATTGTTTACTTGGATCTCTTTACTTCACTTTGCATTGATCTTTCCATGCTTCTTTTTATTCATGATGTTCATTCTTTTTTTTTAAAACATATTTATTTAATTTTAGTTTTCAATATTCACTTTTATAAGATTTTGAGTTTTAAATTTTCTCCCTCTCCTTTCCTTCCACCCTCCCAAAATGGCATGCAATCAATCTGATATAGGTTATACATGTACAATAATGTTAAACATATTTCCATATTAGTCCTGTTGTAAATAAGAATTAAAACCAAAGGCAAAAACCATAAGAAAGAACCCCACATGCAAAAAGAGAGAGAGAAAATAGTATGCTTCAATCTGCATTCAGACTCCATAGTTCTTTCTCTGGATGTGGATAGCATTTTCCATCATGAATCTTTTGAAATTATGTTATATCATTGCATTGCCAAGAAGAGCTAAATCTGTCAAAGTTGGTCATCACACAATGTTGTTGTTATTGTGTACAGTGTTTTCTTGGTTCTGCTCATTTCACTCAGCATCAGTTCATGCAAGTCTTTTCAGGTTTTTCTGAAGTCTGCCTGCTCATAATTTCTTATGGAACAATAGTGTTCCATTGTTCATTCTTTTCTTACAACACAGTAATATTCCGTTATATCCACACACAACAATTTGTCTAGTCATTCACCAAATGATTGTGATCTACTTTGTTTCCAGTTCTTTGCTACTACAAAAAAAGAAAAAAAAAGCAGCTTCCTTAGGTGATATGCCTGGTAGTTGAATCTCCAGGTCAAAGAGAATCAACATCTTAGTCACTGTATTTACATAATTCTAAATTGCTTCCTAAAATGTCTGTACTGATTCATAGTTCTCAAGTGCTCAAATGTATCTATCTTCTGACAACCCCTCCAACATTGTATATTAGCTTCTTTTGTCAACTTTGACAATTTGTTGGGGTGTAGGTGAATTTTAGGGCTGTTTTGATTTATGTTTCTCTTATTAGGAACATTTTTCCCTATGGTTGATAAGAGTTTGCAATTCTTCTTTTGTTTCTTCTCCCCCCACCTTCCCCCCCACCAAGGCAATTGGGTTTAAGTTACTTGCCCAGGGTCACACAGCTAGTAAGTGTCAAGCATCTGGTTTGAGCCAGATTTGAACTCAGGTCCTCCTGACTCCAGGGCCAGTGCTCTATTCACTTTACCATCTAGCTGATTCCCTACAATCCTTCTTTTGAAAAGTATTTGCTCATATCCTTTGACCATTTATCTAATTGGAAGTGGCTTTTGGTCACATATATATGCTACACACATATATGTTGCTATATGCATATATTAATATATGTGTGTGTATGTTACATATGTGTGTTTATATATGTATACATATGGAGGATACTAAACCTTTATCTGAGGATTATTATATAAAGATTTTTTTCTATTTGATCACTTCTCTTTTTAAACTATATTCATCAATATTTTTATGTAGAAGCTTTTAAATTTCACAATCAAAATCATGTATTTTATCTTTTGTAATTATCTTTATCCTTTGTTTGGTTAAGAACACATCTCCTGCCCATAGCTGTAAAAATTATATGATGTTTCACTTCTATTTTTTTTAAGGTATGATATTTAATAGGTCATGTATCTATTTGGAATTTATTGTGGTATTTCACGTAAGATGTTGGTTTAATTTCTGCCAAACAGCGTTCCAGTTTTCCTAGCATTTGTATTTTTGTTCTTTTCAAATAGGGAGTTCTTAAGTTCCCATTATGCTTAGTACAATGCCTAGGACATGGTAGGTTCTATATAAATAATGATTCCCTCCATCTTTAAGTAATTTGTATTTTCCTATTTACCAAATCCTGGGTTAGTGGGCTCTATTTTTCTGATTCTTCCTTGTCTAGTCTGTTCTGTTAATTTACTTCTTTTTTTTTTATCCAATACCATTTTTTTAATGGTGATGGCTTTATAATATAGGATGAATTCTGTAAGTGCTATTCCCTCTTCATTTCTATTTTTTTCATTATTTTCCTTGATATTCTTTACAATCTATTTCTCCAAAGAAATTTAGTTAAAATTTTATCAAATTTTGTAAACTATGCCTTTGTTAAGTTGATGGAAATAGCATCAAAACTATAAATTAACTTTGGCAATATTGTTATTTTTATTAGACTGGAATGGCCCAGCCATGAGCACTGAATAATCCCACTGCTATTTAAGTTGTTCTTTAGGGAAAACTTTTTGAATGAATCTATACAAATATTTCATGTGATTTTCTAGATTGACCACCAAATATTTTATGCCTTTTAGAGTTATTTTAATGAGATTTCCCTTTCCATTATTACCTCTTGTATTATGTTATTATCATATAGGAATCCTGCCAATTTTGTGGGTTTATTCTGTAGCTTGCAACTTTGTTGAATCTATTAATTGTCTCAATTAGTGTCTTTGCTAATTCTAAATAATTTTCTAAATAAAACATCATGTCATTAGCAAATAGAGACAGTTTTACCTTCTTTTGGCATATTTTTTACATTCTGAATCATTTATTTCTTTTGTTTAGTGATATAATTGTCATTTCTAAAACTTTATCAAATAATAGTTAGGAAAGCAAGCATGTTTGTTTCAGTCTTTATTGAGAACACTTCTAGTATATCTCTCTGTTACATGAGTTGCTTGGTTTATATTTTAGATAGATGCTTTTTATGATATTAAAGGGTCCGTTTTGCCTGTACTTTGTAGGGTATTTAGCATAAATGAGTATTGTACATTGGCAAATACTTTCTCTGTATCTTAAGATAATCATGTGATTTGGAATTTTTCTGTAATTAATGTGAATTATTATGTTAACTGTTTTTTGAATTTTGAATTCATTCTTAAATTTCTGGCATAATTCCACTTGTTTCTAATGAATGATTTTTGAATTAATTGCTATAGTCTCTGACAGTATTTTAGTATTTTGAATCTATATTCATTAATGATATATATTCTATACTGCTTTGTTTTATCCTTCTCTGATTTAGGTATTAGGACTGTATTTGTCTCATAAAACAAGCCTGAAACCTTATCTTTTCTCAATTTTGAGAATAATTTGGGTAGTATTAGTCTTAATTATTGCCTAAAACTTTGATAGAATTTTCCTGTGAATCTATCAGGACCAGGAGTTTTCTCTCTGGTAGTTCCTTTAAAAGTAATTTTATCTACTTTTCTGAAATTGGGTTATTTAAGATCTTTGGTCTTCTGTTAATTTGAATGTTTTCTATTTTGGAAGATATACTATTTATTTTGTGTTCTCAATCTTTTTTAGTGTGTGTGTATGTATATATGTAGTCACTTATAATTCCAGCTGATATCATAAACAAATTAGAGAAAGATAAAAAATAATTACCTCTCAGTTCTATGGAGAGAAGAAAAGTTCATGACCAAATGAGAGTTAGGGTATTGTTTCAGTCCCTCTCTTTGTCACCTTAAGCATTAGATAAAAATAGCCTCTAAAGGTATATTGGGACAGTGTGTATCTTCCATAGCCTCTTTTTTCCTGAAAGAGTGCAGGAGTTATGTTCCTTTCATTGTTTACTATTGAATCAATTCAGGTACATCACACATTGAATTTCCTTTCTTTTATATTTTGAGGTCTTCCAATTGCTTGAAGAATTTGTTGTTTTTCATTGGAATTCTTAAATGTAATCATTGTATGTTATAGAATTTGCAGGATAGTTTTTTATTTGTTTGTTTGTTTTAAACTTCTCCACATCCCACTCTCCACCCAGGTGATTTGTGGATTTTTTGATTGGCACTTTGTTTTCTGTGTTTAGAAGTTCTCAATAGTTTTCTTGTATTATATCTTGTTTTATAGTATTTAAGTTTTTTGACTTTCCTGTTCATCTGAGAGACCCAACGTCCTTAAGTTGTCCCTATATATCCTGTTTTCATAATCAATACATTTGCTGATAAAGAGATCATATGTTCATTTAACATTATTGGTTTCTGCAGAGACTTATACTTGCAGATTAGTCTTTCTCTATTCTGATAATTATTTCTATTGTTAAGGCCATAAAGTCTGCTTTCACAATTCTTAGTTCTCTCATAAACTATTTGGGAACATCCTGGTATGGTTCCATGTTCCTTTGGAATCCACAGAGTACTCTGCTTCTTCAAGTATTGATTAATTTTCCTTTGTTTTAAAATATTTATTCAGAGATATTCAAATCCATTTAGATATCTTGGATGCCGTCTTTCCTGCTGTTTAAATATTTTCCCTGTTGATTTAATCTGCTTATGCTCAAGGTTTTTAATTGTTTGCTTCCTCCTGAGATCTTTGGCAATTTTCATTTTTTTCCCTTATATTCTTTTGCTTACTTTCCCCTTCCTTATTTAATGGTGGAACTTCTAGGACTGGATCTCAATTTAGCCTTAGCTTTCTCTACACTAGGGAATTAATTTTTCAGTGGCCCTAGTCCCTGTCCCCAGTGACTTCTGGCGGTGGAGGATGGGGACAGATCTGGACTCAGCTGGATGCCAGGTCCCTTTCTTTCAGTGCACTCCCATTTCTATTCTGGCTCTCTGCCTCAGTTCCCCCTCTGTTCTTTAGTTCTTTAGCTGAGTACTATAGCAATATACTACCACCTCAGGCAGAACACTTTCCTGCTTTCCTGTCCTTCCACTTCCTCTGCAGTTGCAGTTGGGAAGTAGGGCAGAGTTGCCAGAGTTTAGTCCTGCTGCTAGTTGCCAAATAATTGTAGGGTAAGAGCAGGAGCAATTTATGCAGACAGACACTGTAGCAGTAGCTCTTCAAACCATTTGTACCACACCCTGCCAGAGCAAGGGGGCTAAAGGAAACAGGAGCACTGAATATTAGGGAATAGTCTTCTCTGCTGTCAATTCATCAGGTTGTTTATTAGATTTCTTGATTTTTTGGCTTAGGGAGACAGCTGCAGTTACTTTACCTTTTCTCCATAGTTCTTCAATTGGAGGGTTTTGAGATCTCTTCAGAATCAGAGGAAAATTGGCCTCTAGTCCTTCATCTTGTTCAGACTGCTGATGTTCCACCATTACTAGTCAGCATGAACCAAAGAGGATTTTGCCTGGTCTACCTGGGGTCGTAGTTCTCTCTAGCAGAGCTCATGGCTTTAGGAACAGGATACCTGATCATGAATTCTGTTACTGTGACTCAACTAGCAAGAGGTTTCTTAGTTTTACTTTAGAAGAGTAACACTCCTTTTGTTCTTGAAGCTCTGTCCTTGGGACTCATGTTTCCTCTAGTCCAGCTACATGTAAGTCCTTACTTAGCACATATTCCATGGACATATCTTTATGGACACACAGTTTAATGAGCAGGGTAGAAAATATAAGATACTATTGTGTTTGTTGATTAAGTTTAAGATTTGTGCACGGGATTTGAAGTCTGAGGACCTGGGTTCTAATAGTGCTACTTATGCTCTGTGTGACTGTGGGTAAGTCACTTGATATATATCAGCCACAGTTTCCTTATCTGTAAAATGAGAGACTTAGATGAGATGACCCCTGTGGAACCTTCTACCTCTAGGTTCCTTTATCACATAGACTCCAGAACAAGAAGTAGCCTCTAAAGGTCCCCTAGAACAAGGCATCTCTCATGCATGTAAGTGAGGCACAGTGTAATTGAGAAGCATGCGGATTTTGGAGTCCAAGGACTTGGATTCAAATCCTAACTACTATTCACTACCTATGTGGCCTTGAAGAAATTCCTTAATTTCTGGCTGTACTCAATTCCTCATCTAAAAAAATGAGGGTAGGGGCAGCTAGGTGGCACAGTGGGTGGAGCTTTGGCTTTGGAGTCAAGAGAACCTGAGTTCAAATCTGGCCTCAAACACATAACACTTACTAGCTGTGTGACTCTGGGCAAGTCATTTAACCCCAATTGCCTTGCAAAAAAAGAAACAAAACAACAAAACAAAATGAGAGTATTGGACTAGATGGCCTCTAAGGTCATTTCTTTTTCCAAATCCATGATCCTAAAAATCATATAATATAATATGATGTGACAGATTCAACTGCACAGATAACTTTCTTAAATTTTCTTCAGGGTACTGTATTCAAGTATAGTAATCAAACATTCTAAATTGTTTCCCTGCTCTGATACCAGAAATGTATATCCTTCACCCAAGGGAATATAACCCCTTTATCCAGGGATTGGCATAGCACCATATTTGTTCCCTAGTTTATTTTCCTTAAGCCTCTGTGTAGGCATATTTAAATCACTCAAAGGTCCCAGCCATGTGTGTTAAGTATCATCCCAGGCACAAATAGGGGTTGTATACATTTATTTATTAAGCTCCTTTGGCTTAGCAGGTCCTCAGGATACTTTCCTTCTCCTAAGTCACACTGCAAGGAAGGGAAGGGTGGGGGTAGGGGACAGAGAGGAAGAAATATTCCAGCATAGGCTACACGTTTTCTCATTCATTTCTTGCAACAGTTTCAGAGACAGATAGAAAAGGATTTTTTTTCATTCTGCCTATATAGTAACTAAGTTTCAGAAAAACTTGACTTGCCCAAAGTCAATTCAGAGCTAAAAGGAGATTTAATTGCCCTCTTGAACTCAAGTTTCTGCATTTCCAAGTGCCTGTTAGACATCTCCACCTGGATGGTCCATAGTCATTTCAAACTCAGCTTAGTCAATTCACAGCTCACTGACCACTACCATGCCCTAATTTTCTCCAACTTTCTATTACTCTTTTGAGGACACCACCATTTTTAGGTTCATAAGCTTTAAATAATTCTCTCCTTTTGGTTGACAAGAAAGATTGATTTTAATAGCCCTTGCATATGTCTAAACTTCTCACCCTGGTATTTTAAGCCAGTCACAGTCTGGTTCCCATCTACCTTTCTACATTTATTTCATTTTATTCTCCTTCATGTATTCTATTCTCCAGGCAAACTGGCCAACTTACTATCCTGGAATTCTGCAATAGAACATAAACTACATGAATGTGAGGACTCTCTTCGTAGGCCCAGTGACTGGTACATATAATAGGTGCTTAATAAATGTTGTTGGAGATGACTTACAGGGGATTCCTGCTTTGCAAGATTAACTTCAATGATACTTCCAACTCCGAATTCCCATAATCATATGATGACATATGACAATACTATATTAGAACTGCCTGAGTCTGATCTAAT
>NW_020954565.1:7653930-7665810 GCF_900497805.2 Vombatus ursinus | reverse complement strand
ACAACAACAACAACAACAACAACAACAACAACAACAACAAATCAGACTTTCCTTTAAATGAGAGAATTTTCCAGAAGCTGACTTAGGCATTCATAATTTCAAAGAAATAATCTTTTAAATCATGAAAGCATAATCCTGCTGACCACGTTAAAAAGTATAATGCATCATATCTAATTTAAATGTTTTCTTTCAAGTCGGTGTTTGTGCTGTGAAGGATCCAATTTTAGAAATCAAAATAATAAACTAATGTCTCTATCCTCTCATTATTCAGAAGACATATAAGCTCAGTTATACTTGGTATGGTAGAGAAAAGGTTTGCTAAAATCAAATATTGTTCTCTCTTGGTGGATCTCTGCTCTTGATTTGATTCCATGTAGCTCTGAAAAATAGACTTCCGTACTCCCCATACTCAAATGAGTTGTTCTCTCATATTAGATGGAGAAATCAGGTCCCATAACTGTATCATCTTCAAAAGATCAGAAGAGCAAGGCATCTAGATATCCAGGAAGTCTTGGAGTTCAATCTATGATGATTTTTGTAGCCAGCCCCGAATCAGTGCCCTGAGCAGTGAAGATCAATCTTCAGACCCACCCCAGCAATAAGTAGCTAAGAAGAAGACTCATCCAAGCAGTAATACAGCATTTGAATGTGAACTTGATGAGACCAATGTTATATAGAAATTCAGCTAATTTTGAGCCTACCTTATGCAGAGACCAAAGTACTATAAAGGAGAATGTATCCCTGAAATGCTCAGGGGAAATATTGTACTTTTTTCAATTTTTTTTTTTACTGTATCTCTGAAGCAAATATTCCTTTGTAAAAGCTAAAAATAAAAGTGGATCATAGTGATTGCATATATTATTTTTTATATTTTACAAGTGTTTAATTCTGATATCTTATCATAGTATAGATTTGACAGTGGGTTCTCAAAGGCAGGCTGTGACAGTTGAGTACAAGCTTTGGCATGTCATTTCATTTTGGAAGGGCTTCAAGTACAAGCCTAGAGATGGACTATATGTCTACTCTCCAAATACCAACCTAAATTCAGAGAAGCTAATGAAAGGAAGGTGACTCCTAGATGATGAATATTTTTCAGACACAACTCATGAAAAAACCATCCTATGTAAGTAGATTGAGTCCCCATACTAATGAAATCCTACATCTTTAAAGTATCTAATTAATAATCTTCCTACAATAAAAATAGCTGACATTTACATAATACTTTCAGGTACATTATCTTATTGAGCATATTCAGTTATAATAAAATGAACTTAAACAGCAAAATTAGTGAGAATTGAGCCACTAAAACTTATTTATTGTAAAAATGTATGGATTTCAAAAATAAGGTTATATTACATTAAAATGGAGGGTTTTTTTAATGTAAATTTTAATATGTTGTTCAGTTGTTTGACTCTTGATGACCTCATTTGGGGTTTTCTTGGCAAAGATACTGGAGTAGTTTGCTATTTCCTTCTCGTTTTACAGCTGAGGAAACTGAGACAAACAGAGTTAAGTGGCTTGCCCCGGGTCACACAGCTAATAAATGTCAGAGTAGATGAGTCTTCCTGACTTTTGGCCCAACACTCTATGCACTATGCCACCTAGCTGCCCTAAATTTTACTATACGTGTTTTAAATTTATTAGAAAGGCAACATTATGTGGTGGTGAGATTAGCACTGTATTCAGGAAGATCTAATTTCAACTCCTTCTGTGACAGAGTAGCTATGGGGATTATAGTCAAGTGTTTTAACCTCTCAGTGCTCCAGGTAGCTATGAATATTGCAATTCATAGTCAAGTTTCTTATTTGTGTTGATGGAGGGAATTTTCATGTTAGGAATACTCTATGCTGATAAAATCACAGGCCTGAACACCTTTTCAAATATACCCCCTATATCAATTAATAAAATAAAATTGTTAATATTTTATTTTCAGTCTTGACAACATACAACTTGTCTCCTTTCTAGACTTGATAAAAGATTTACCTTTCTTAAACTTAAAAAAAACCCTTAAAAACTTTTAGAAAACTTTTAAAAAGTTTTAACTAATGGATTTTGGTTTGACATGACATTCATTTCCAAATATAACTACCTTTTCCCTGCCCAATTAGTTCTTCCCTTATAAAAAGGAGAAATAAAGACAGTTAAGCAAAACCAACACATACATCAACCATATCTGAGAATGCAGACAACATTCAGAGCCCTCATTCCCTCATGTCTTTAATCAAAGGAGGAAGATGTATTTCCTTACCTCTTTTCTGGGTACCAGATTGGTTATTATAATTATACAATATTCAATTTTGTTTTATTTTATTGTTCTTTTTTTGTTTATATTGTTGTGTTGTGTATACTTCTCTCCCACCCCCGGTTTTGCTTTCTTCACTCTGCATCAACACATAGAAGTTTTCCAGTTTTTCTTTGAATTCCTCATATTTGTTGTTTCTTATGGCATGGTAATATTTCATAACGGTTATATACCACAGTTCAATTAATCACTCCCTGGTCAAGGTATACCCACTTTGCTTCCAGTTCTTTGCTACCACAAAAGTACTGCAATGACTATGTGGATATATATACTTAAAATTTCTATAGTCTTTGTTTTCCGTGATTAGATTAGAATTTTCTTCTGCTGACTCAGACTGTGCTTCCTCATCTTTAACATCAGGAGATTGAGCTCAGTGACTTCTAAGGCTCCTGAAAGTTCCAAATCTATGATCTTATTTCTTTTGTACTTAACTTTACTCCTTTTCTCTTTTAAATATTCACTTTGGCCCTGTGGTTAGTTTTCTTCACCCTGCTTTGATACTAGTCTATTCCCACCCCTACTCTAGTTCGGACAGGTAGGTGGCATGGTGGATAGAGAACCAGGCCTGAGTCAGGAGGACGAGTTCAAATCCAGCCTCAGACACTTAGTAGCTATATGACCCTGGCAGTTCACTTAACCCTGTTTGTCCCAGTTTCTTCATCTGTAAAATGAGCTGGAGAAGGAAATGGCAAACCACTCCAGTATCTTTGCCAAGAAAACCCCAAATCGCCCCGTAAAAAGTTGGACAGACTGATCAACAACTCTTGTTTGTTTGCCCTATCCAAAACTCCTTGAGTTTACTTAAAAGTTTATTTTTTGTATATTAATTTATCTACTTCCATTCATCCAAATTTGAACCTTCCCTTTCCTTGAACAACAACAACAACAACAAAAAAAAAACAGGTCATTTTAAATGCTTCTGCCACCCCACCCCCATCTAACCTAGTAGCTTGAGCAATATCGTTTTCTGACATGCTTTTCCAAGAAGTATTCATTTATTTTGTTCTCCTTATTTTTCTTCTCTTCTAGTCTATTCTGAATTCTGTTTTCCCATTCATGTCCTTGTTCCTTTTCTTAATAGAATTTAAAATCCTTTAAGATAAAGTTTGGTTTTCATTTTGTCTTTGTATTCCCAGTGCCTGAGGTCATGTTTTAAAATAATCAAGTCAACAAGCATTTATTACATATCTACTATGAACTAAGGATTGTCCTAAGCTTTAGGGATCAAAAGAAAAGCCAGACAGTTCCTGCTTTCAAGAGGATTCATAGTCTAATGAGGGAGATAACAGGCAAACACTATGTACAAAGATATACATACATACATATATATATATATATATATATGTATGATAAATTGTAGATAATTAACAGAAAGAAATCACTAGCATTAAGGAGAATTGGGAAAGACTTCTTCTAGAAAATGGCATTTTAACTGGAACTTGAAGGAAGGAAGGGAAGCCAAGAGATGGAAATGAGGAAAGGAGGGGGAGAATTCCAGACATGGAGACATCTATGAAAAGGCCCAGAGTTGGAAGATGGAGTGTTTTATTTGAGGAACAAAAAGGAGGTTAATGCCACTATATGTGGGTATGTGGGTTGGAGTTGGATGGAGAAGACTGCAAAGATAGGAGAGGCCAGGTTATGAAAGACTTCGATCACCGAACAAAGGATTCTATATTTGACTCTGGAGGTGATAGGGAGTCACTGGAGTTTATGAGGTAAGAGGATAACATGGTTAGAGGTGTGCTTCAGGAAGATCAATTTAACAGCTGAGTGGAAGATAGGTGAGAGTGGGGAGAAACTTGAGGAAGGAAACCAACCAAAAGGGTATTGAAGTAGTCCTGGTATGAAGTGCACAGGGCTTACACCAGGGTGGTGGCAGAGAAGAGAAGAGGATGCATGAGAGACATTCCGAAAGTAATAGCTAGGAGGTAGCTAGGCGGCTCAGTGGATAGAGCACTGGGTCTGGAGTCAGGAAGATCTGAGTTCGAATACAGCCTCAGATACTTACTAGCTATATCAACTTGGGCGGTTATTTAATCTCTGTCTCCCTTAATCCACTGAAAAAGGAAATGACAAACCATTCTAATATCCTTGCCAAGAAAATCCAATGGTCCATAGGGTCATGAAGAGTCAGACATCACTGAACAACAGCAAAATCAATAGGACTTGGAACCAGATTGGATATAGATGCTTAATAAATATTTTGTTGTGGTGGTGGTTGTTGCTTTATTTATTGATTGGTTATTCTATGTCCTTCATAAGTAGAGCTTCTATAATACATAATTTGAGATTCTTTTTCTATTCTCAACCTAATATTCGTGCATTTGTATGTCTCACCCATTCTCCCTTTGCCTAGTTTGTGCATTTATATGTTTATATACCTATGCATGTACAAACACACATCTATCTGTGTTTATTATTTTGTACCTGATGGGGCTTTCTATTGTGTTTCATTAGATATATCAGTTCATGAAGGAGGCAATGAATTGTGGTTAGAATTGCTATAGGTCCCAAAATTCTGAGGCCTGGTTCTACCCCCCTGTATTTTCCATAATCATTCACCCCTTCTAAGGCCATCATAGCCTAATTCTGTATTTATGCCTCTTGCTACGACAGTAGGTCCTTGCCAGCCCCAGGGATCCACATATGTTCTTTTCTAAGATTGCAAATGGTACTAAGAAGGATAACTGTTGCTCTGAGAGGGCAGTTTTCTATTGTGGCCATTTCTCCTTGCTGTAATCTGTACCTCTCTCCACTCCCTTCCCACAGGTATCTATCATGTGTGTTCATTCTTTATAGCATCTTTTCATTTTTTTAGGAGTGATCAACTTCTGGTTCATTGATCCCTTTCCCTCTCCTCCAATGTATTACATGACCCCATCCCCCAATTTAAAAAAAAGTTTTATTAATGTATTTTGTTTTTTCATTGTATACATTGATAGATTATGCTCACTTCATGGCAGGTCTCTTACAACCAAGTAAAACAAGTAAAATTAGTAATACAGTGATGTCGTCTGAAAATATATACAATATTTCACATCTACAGCACCCCCTCCACATCTCTATTTTTTAATGAACAGAAATCTATCTTATCTCCTATCTCTAACTCATTGAAAAGAAAAGAAAAACAATTTTCATATAACAAATACACATAGTCAAGTAAAACAGATTTCCTCAATGGCTGTATATGTACTATTCTATGTCCTAAATATACCAGCTTTCTGTAACAGATAGCATGTTTCATTATTGGTCCTCTGGAATCATGACTAATAGTTCTTACAACTTTCAAAGTTTTTATTTTTACAATGTTGTTAATTATTATATAATTTATTCTCCTGCTTTTGCTCATTTCAATCTTCATGAATTCATGAAAGTCCTGATATATTCTTCTGGTTCTGCTTATTTCACTGCATCAATTCATATATCTTTCTATGTCTCTTTGAAATCATCAATTTCCTCATGTCCTACAGCACAATAAGACTCCATTTGTTGAAACGCTAAAGTAATTACTATCCCTTCTTGTTTAGCCCCTAGTCTGGTTGTGAGTTCATATCCAGTTTTCTTGGTGTCTGCCTCTCTTCTCCCGTGTTGAGTGCCTTCTTACTGTACTGTGCCTTCCCCTTCCCCTTAACAAAAAAAAAAAAAGACATTGATTCACTAATAAGAAAAAAGGTGACAGTCCATGGAATATTAATTCAGTTCTTTCTTCTTCCTTTTTCTGTTTCTTTAAGAAGCCCTTCTTTAGATCCTTTTTTAACTTTCATGATACCTATTTTTGTGAGTGACCTTAAATAATTTAATTAATCTCTCTGGGCCTCAGTTTATTCACCTGTAAAATGAGGGAGTTAGAATGGATGACTTTTAAGTCTCTTCCAACACTAAATCAGGACAGCTAGGTGGCACAGTGGATAGAGCACTGGGCTTGGAATCAGGAAGACCCAACATCTTGAGTTCAAATCCAGATTCAGACATTGACTAGCTGTGTGACCCTGAACAAGTCACTTAGCCCTGTTTGCCTCAGTTTCCTCATCTGTAAAATGAGCTGGAGAAGGAAATGGCAAACCACTCCAGTATCTTTGCCAAGAAACCCCACAAAATGCAGTCATAAAGAATCAGATGAAACTGAACAACGGTAAATCTATGATCCTATGATGACTTTTATTCTTTCTTTCAGCCCTTGATTCTTTTTAGAAAGAGTCTAGAAACATGAAAAAAAATTGATTTTGTTGCTTATTAACTCATTTACCATTCTTACGTTTCTTTTGTGTGTTTATAAGACAAATGCTTTGCTCATTTGTACATTATTTTTGTTGTTGTTGAAGGAATGCTTCAAATGGCCCTCTTTTACTGAAGGCACATCTTCCCTGCCTCCATCCATTTGATTAGCTTATGTTTGCAGGATATGTAACTTTGAGTGTATTCTAGACTTTTTTTTTCTTTTTGGGGATATCATACTATAATCTCTTCTCTGATTTCTTGTGAGAAACTAGGCACAGTCACCTTAGGTGGATACCCATGAGGCTGCACCTGGTGTATCAGATGGACTGTATGTGGATATGTGAAGAAACTTAAAGTATTTCATCCATAAGTTAGTATTCTATATGGTGTTTGACTGTTTCTAATTGTCTCCAGCCATGCTTCTCCCTAACATTTTCTTGCCAGCTTCCTGGCGACTTCAACCTCAGACCAGAAAACATGCCCTGGTAGACTTTATCCTTTCAGCTCTGGAATTTCCACCTAGATTTCCCACTGTCCTGATTGGTGAGTATCTCTTGTTGCCCTGTGTATCTAGATGGGCCCAGCCCTTATAATTTTCTCCCCAGCAACCTAATGACAATACATGTACCCTCCCCTTACTCACCTTCTAGCACCCTGCATTCTAGTTCTGAAACCATAATCAAATCAATACTGTTATTGCTCCTCGAATACTTGTCTCGATCTAGTCATATGGGCTAATCAAGTGGAACTAAGTTCTACCTACCATCCGTATAACTTTCCAGATAAAAATAATCTTCCCTGATCACTATGTCCTTTTATGTAAGGTCCTTGAGAACAAGGTCTATCTCTATACCATAGCTCCACTTAACACAGTGACTGGTAGGTACATAGGAAGCATTAATAAATTTTTTATTCATTCATTTATTCATTCCATTTTTCATTTTATTGATTCAACTTTAATTACTATAGATTTGATGTATATTTCCTTCTTTTGAGGTTGTTAGGTTGAGGAGTTATGCTGAATACAACTATCCTGCTATTTTACCACTCATGTGACTATAGTGGTAACTTTTTCAAGGTACTTTTCATTTGTTTTTGTTTGTATGATTTTTTTTTTTCATTTACGAATCTATGTTTTAGCATTCAAATTCTCAAATAGAGTGTTCTGGCTTGAAATTAGTTTAGGGTTTTGCATCTGTTTTCTGCTTGGCCACAAGAGGAAGTGTAGTATAAATGGAAAGAGCATTGGATTTGGAGTTAGAGGATGACACTTTGATTCCTGACTCTGATGCTAACTTGTTACTTGTGAGACCTCATGGCCTCGATTTACTTACTGTAAAATGAGAAGTTTGTATTTGAGAATCTCTAAGGTACTGTCAGGGCAGCTAGGTGATACAGTGGATGGTGTCTGGTCTAGAATCAAAAAGACTCATTTTTGTGAGTTCAAATCTAGCCTCAGACACTTATAGCGCTGTGACCCTGGGCAAGTCACTCAAACCTATTTGTCTCAGTTCCTCAAAAGTATAAAAAGAGCTGGAGAATGAAATGGCAAACCACTCCAGTATGTTTACCAAGAAAACCCCACATGGGGTTATAAAAATTTTGGACATGACTGAAAAGACTGAACAACAACAAGGTGCTGTTAACATATGTAATAAATGTTCACCATTCAATTCTATGCATTGTGAATCTTAAAGTGCTCTTTATTGTTTATTGCTGTTGATGTTGCCATTATTATTATTTAAGAATGATGTGCTATAACTGAGCACATATATGCACATCTTTCTATACTTCCCCATCTTCCAGGTTAAGGATGTAGCTGTGAAACAGCCAGCATTGATTTAATTCCCAGTTCATATGGCCAAAATCTTTTCTTCTCAGTTATATTCTCAATCTTCTAACACTGCTGTAAGATTAATTTATGTTGCGTGGATATAGTAAATGCTTAACAAACAATTGTCTTAACTGATTTGAATGAGGATTAGCCTGTAGAGTCCTGTGCTTGCAGTTGGGAAGAGATGAATTCTAAATCTTGTCTTGAATGCTTATTTAGATGTGTAGTTCTAGGAACATTTTTTAAGCTTTATGTGACTTAAGCAACTCTTTAGGGCTTTTCTATTAAGTTGTAAACTATGTTGGGAGAGGATAAATCTTTCTGGTTTTTGCTAATTACATATACTATCTTTCTGTCATTTTGAATTTTCTTTTTTTAAAACTGATAATTCAATTAGTTAAATGATATCACTAATACATAATATCATCTAGTCAGCTTATCATGATCACATACCTTGTGATCACATTTCTACCTACCTTTGTCAATGTCTTCTCCCCATTCAAATTGTGTAGATTTTTCTTTGAAAAATTTTTAGTATTCATAGATTAGTATTATGGTTTTCCTACAGATATTGTAGTATAGCTTTGATTCATGAGAAATCAAGTAGCCTTTTTGTAGTGGGAAAGTCACAATCTTTGTGGGGAGGTCTTTGGCAGGAGTAACTATTTTATACAAACAACTAGGTCTAGGTGGGAAGAGACCACACAAAGCCAGGATCCCCTTCTGAACCTTCAGCAGCATCCTCTTGGGAAAGCTACTGATGGATGATTGTTTAAATGGCACCAGTGGGGTGCAGAGTAGTACTGCCCCTCAAAGGAAGCTTCGCCTCATCTGACCCAAGTTCTGAGTTAATCAGGCGCCTACTCTAGCCAGTTGATGATGTTGTCTCAGACCATCCCCATTGTGAAGTATTCAAAAGCCATTTGAGGATATCTTTCCCTGGGTTGCTAGAGCTTCCTATAATATATTTGTAGAAAACTGCATATCAACTTGGTTTTCAGTTAATTTTAGTCTCTGTTAATATGTCTGCAAAATCATGTCAATTTTCCCACTGTTATTTACCAAAAACTAATTTGGAATGCAGAGAATGTACTTTCTGGCTTAATATTCATACATTGAAAATTTAGCTTTTTTATTTTGTTTCTGTCACTTAGATTATAGACTTGCAAGGTATTTTACAGGGGTGTAAGGAAGGAATGTCAACTTGGAAAACCATTAGGATTTTGGAGTACTCAAGTGAAAATTAGATCACTATACTATCACTGCCTCTTCCCAGCAGAAAATAGTTGTCTTTACAAAGTACTCCAAACATAAGGAGCTACAAAGAGCCACAGTGTAGTCTTTGATTGGATAGCATGCATAGTTCTGATCTTGTCCATCTCTGCATTGAAAAATAGTGGGTTAAGCATAGGTTGTCAGCTGCTGGAGTCAACACTCGTATTTTTCTTTCCATTCTGTGAGAAGAACTCCAAGTGTTATTATTCATAGAAGCTTTCACTGCAGCCTGTTGGTCTGGATCAAGAACACACATTATTCTGTGTTCTATTAAGAATTCAAGCTTGGAAAAGTCAACTGTTAGGTTTATCACAGTGTTTATAGAGGCTCTGATTATTTTCTTAGTGCTGCATGAGGAACTAAGATCCCTTTGAATTCAGAAATAAATATGCCTTTTGTCATCATAGTCAGTAATGAATTATCACTTTTATTTACCCATAACAATGCATTCTTTTCATGATTTTTCACTCAGCACTTCTCTACAGGACAGTAAGATAAAATATTGGCAAGGTAGAAAGCTGTATACTAGTTGGTGGGTGGCCTTGTCTTTTTCTATCTTTGTTAACACTTGTTTCAGAATAGTTGTTCAAATCTTACTGAAGGAAATTGTCTAGTCCAAATCCTTTTAATTAACTGTCAATTAATGAATTTCCCATTATATATTATTCATCTTTATGAAGTGACTTAGTACAAACACCTCCAATCTATGTTGGCATTACTGAAGCTCAGAACTCCCAAGCTTAAGTGATCATAAGCCTGCTCAAGAAGTTTGATATATTCCTACCCCAACAGTTTGTGTGTTAATGTGTGTAGGTAATCAGTCCATCTCATTTCAAATAAGGTTGAGGTGCATCAGGTGCCCATTCCTGCAGCTCCTTCCTCCATGTTTGTATATTCTTCTTCTCTGGGACCTCAATTATGAGAAATGCAAGTTTCAACCCTTCTTCCTCTTTTCTAGCTTATTCCTTTTACTTTCCCCTCTTCTTCCCCTCTTAAAACCTTTAGAACAGAACCAATCTACCCACAGACTGTCATTTTTCTTATTTATCTCCTGCAATAGTCTGAAGATATTAGGATTCATAAGGTGCATCTGTTCCTTTTCTTTCTTGTTTTTTCTTTTGGCTAGGCAACAGGGGTTAAGTGACTTGCCCAGGGTCACACAGCTAGTAAGTGTTATGTGTCTGAGGCCGGATTTGAACTCAGGTACTCCTGAATCCAGGGCCGGTGCTCTATCCACTGTGCCACCTAGCTGCCCCCATCTGTTCCTTTTCTACATTACAATGTTAGTGCTATGGCATTATATAGACCCTTGTTCAAATAAATTTATCTTTCTAGGGTCCTCTTGATCCCTGTGTTGGCATTTCAAAAATCCTATTAAGCTCTGTTTTTTTTTAATCAAAAGTACTTAAAAATTTTCTATTCCATTAAAATTCTACTTTTTTTTCTTTATAGGATTATATTCAATGTTGCAGGGTAAGTTTTTCTTGGTTATAATTGCCTACCTTCTGGAATATTATATTTGCAAATCTCTTCTCATTTAGTAGAAGCTTGCAAGTATTATTGATTCTGACTTTGGATCCTTGATATTTAGTTGCTGCTTTCTGGCTATTTGCAGTACTTTTCTTTAATGTGGGACCTCTAGATTTTGACTATTACATTTTTGGAGACTTTTTTATGGGGTTACTTTTTCAAATTTATTTTTATTTTTGAGCAGGTACCCTTTTAATTTTATAATATATATTTTACTTTTCCCCAACTACATGTTAAAACAATTTTTAAATATTTTTTGAAGTTTTGAGTTCCAAATTCTATCCCTCCATTCCTCCCTCCCCTCTACCCTTCCTGAGATACTAAGCAATCAGATATAGGTTACACATATCCAGTTATGTAAAACACTTCCATATTAGTCATTTTATACAAGAATATTCAAATAAAGAGAGAATGAAAGAGAGGAAGAAAGTGAAAAATAGCATACTTAAGTCTATATTCAGACAATATCAGTTCTTTCTATGGAAGCAGATCGTATGCTTCATCATTAGTCTTTTGGGGTTGTCTTGGATCATTGTATTGCTGAGAATAGCTAAGTCATTCACAGTTCTTCATTGTACAATATTGATGTTACCATGTATAACATTTTCCTGGCTGTGCTCACTTCACTTTGCATCAGTTCGTTTAAGTCTTTCTAGGTTTTTTTCTGAAATCATTCTACTTGTCATTTCTTACAGCACAGTGATATCCCATCACAATC
>NW_020954565.1:7651029-7653896 GCF_900497805.2 Vombatus ursinus | reverse complement strand
ATATACCACAGCTTGTTTAGTCATTCCCCAATTGATGGGCATCCCTTTAATTTCCAATTCTTACCCACCACAAAAATATTTTTTGTGCAAATAATTCCTTTACCCTTTTTTATGTCTTTGGCATGTAGACCTAATAGTGGTATTGCTGGATCAAAGGGTATGCACAGTTTTATAGCTCTTTGGGCATAGTTCCAAATTGTTCTCCGGAAAGATTGAATCAGTTCACAACTCCACCAAAAGTGCATTAGTGTTCTTGGGGTTATTTTCAAAAGGTAATTGGCAAAATGTCTCCTTGCTTTGCTCTTTGGTTTTAATTGATCTGGGTATTTTAATCTGTGATTTCTCAAAATATAGTGTTTGGTTACAGTATGTGTATATATATGCATAGTTTTTAATATATGACATATCATTATGTCAGTGATGATTTATTATTGTCAAAGATCACATGTGTGCATATATATGTGTGACGTGTGTGTGTATGTGTAGTTGTTTTTTAGTCCTTTCAGCCATGACCAACTCTTCATGACTCCTTTTTGGGGTTTTCATGGTAGAGATGTTGGAGTGGTTTGCTGTTTTCTTCTCCAACTCATTTTACATATGAGGAAACTGAAGCAAAGAGGGTTAAGTGACTTATCTAGGGTCACACAGCAGTGAGTATCTGAGGCCTTATTTGAACTCGAGTCTTTTTGACTCTAATGCTGACAATCTATCCACTGTGCATATATACATATATGTATAGGTATATGTGCATGTGTATGTATGCATGTACTTATGTGTGCGTATTGTCTTTTCAGGGAGTCCAAGGATTTTTAAATTCTCTCTCCTTGATCTATTTTCTAGGTAGGTTATTTTTGCTATCACATATCTTATTTTTCAATCTTTTAATTTTGTTCCAATATTTTGTACTGTCCTGTGCAATCATTGATTTCTGTTTGGTCTATTATAATTTCAAGAGAATCAATTGTTTGGATGAATTTTACAGCTCTCTCTTCTAAGCTATTTATTTTCCTTCCATTTTCTTTTCTCAAAAGTTTTTATCTCATTTTTATCTCTTTCATTTTGGGTTTTTTGTTTTGTTTTGAGTCTGTGCTTGTAGTTGTTGTAGAGCTATTTTTTTCTTTCTTTGGGGATCTCTAGACCTACGATTTTTGATAGTAAGTAGCATTTTCTTTGATTAACTCATCTCCCTAGACTTATTATTTGGTCTGGTAAAAATTTCAGGATTTTTTCTATAGTCAGTGTTGGGGAAGGGGTCAGCCTGCCTCTGTTAAGAGAGCAATTTTATCTGCAAGCCCCTCCATCCTAATATTTTTAGTTTCTTTGGCTAGGTCTCTATATTTTGAAAGCTTTTCATTCCATGTTGTTTGGGTTTGTGGTACCCTCTATTAAAATATTAACACCAGCATGGTAGCATCTACTAAAATCTGGCTTTTAAATTTTTAATGTTGTATCTGTAGAATTCTGTCAAAAAGCTCTATTTATAATCATGCTGTGTAATGAAGTAGTAATTTCACTACGGTAAATTTACTATATTATTAAGGTATTTGAGGGTTTGTCTTTTTAGGATGGAAATTTATTATCTATTAGTTTATAAAGGATAACAAACTTTTGGTGTATAAATCTAGGTAACCCAGTCATATTTTTAATAGATCTGGTAGTTCCTAAAACTTTTCCATCTGCTGTGGTATATTTTATAGTTTTCAATACTTAATTTCATAATCTTCATTGATTATGCATTGATGTCTTACCTTTTTATAACTTTGAATGGCAGTGACCTATTCACTGATCCTAATTGGCTACCATAAATCTCTCCATTTCAATAAATAAATCTTCATATTTTATCCATGTGTTCACAGTTTCTTTGTTAATGTATTTTTGGTTATGTTCATAAGGATTGTTGCCTTTTGATTCAATTTTTGGATCTTCAACATTCCACAGACTCTCTTCATGGGTGAATCATTTTCAGTTACATTAAAAAAATCTAGTGGTGTATTTTTGTCAATCTTTGATCCAAAAGTATTTTTATGAGTTTTTAAACTATTATATGCTTTGAGAACAAGTACTAATCTGTTTCCCCTTTTAATGGTGAAATATTAATCTTTCTATACCCACATTTGGGATGATAAACTCTGTTTCAATAACACTGTACAGGTTTTATTTGGACCTTCTAGATCCATTGGTACTTATGTTTCTGTGCCAAAACTCTATCTTTAGACTGGTATTGTTTTCTTAATTGCTCTAAAGGTGCTCTTCCCACCAAGTTATAATTTCAGGATGCTGGTTGGTCCCTTAACATGTACAACTTTAACTTTCTCCTCGACAGCCTCATACTTGATTTGTATTGCTTGGAGGAAACTAAGATATTTTTAACTATCACTTTCAGAGACTAGTTCAATTTGACCTCAAAGCCTTCGATGTCTAATGTGGTGCACAATGAGAATTTGGTGCATTTGCAAATCCAAATGACATTAATGTCATTAGAGAAAATTTTGGTGAGAGGAAATATTTGTTTAATGAATTTTTCAGTGAGGCTTACAGAGAATGATGTCTATTTTCTCATTAAAATATGAAGTAAAGTCCTAAGCTAAGAGAAAATAGAGAGAATAATGTGAGAGTGTTGAGATAAGAGGTTTAAAGCAAATTGTATGGAGAATAGTTTAGAAAATCATGAAGAATAAAAGGATTGTCTTTTTGAAGATGAAGGCTCAATTGAGATTAGATAACAAATTCACAAGCTATGCTTAGCTGCACATGATGATGAAGGAAGAGAAAGACATTAGGAGTAACCCATATTTTGGGTTACCCATATTTGACAAAATATGAGCAAGAGGGAGGGATGGACAAGAGACCTGAGGAGTTTGCTAAGG
>NW_020954565.1:7628880-7650877 GCF_900497805.2 Vombatus ursinus | reverse complement strand
AGAGAGAGAGAGAGAGAGAGAGAGAGAGAGAGAGAGAGAGAAGCCTGAGAGAGTCTTGAGGATAGAAGATAGTGGGAGTTCTGGTATAAATGAAGAATAAGTTTGGAAGATTAAAGCACAGAGAGAGATCAAATGAGAGAAAGCTATCACTTGATACAGAAATATTAGAGTTTTTGATTGTTGAAGTGGAACACATGTGAGTGATAGTAAGCTCAAAATTGTGACTATCCTTTTGTGTAGCTGAAGAGGAGTGGAATATAGGTCACTAGAGTTTAATAGATTAAAGAATTGAGAGTATGGATTTTTTTTTGTTGGGAACATCAACATGTATACTAAGTTTCCTATCATAAGGACAGGAGTGGAGATGGAAAGGAATACTATGAATGAGTTCTTTAGATCGGAAAGAGTGTCTTGGGCTACAATAGATAACTGCCACCAGAATCTTGACTGAGTAGAGAGTTAGAATAAAGTGAGCTTCAGAAGATAAAAGGATGACTAATGGAAGCAAAAAGAAAGCCTAGAAATGGTAGTGAGGAGCAAAGAATATTCTTATTCTCCCTCCAGAACTACAGTTGAGTGCAGGATATGAGAGAAAGTATAGACGCTATTGTAGAGGATGACTAAGAAAAGTTTCTTAGACGATGGAGGGAAAGCAGGACAAGTAAGTAGGAGTATAAGCAAATCTGGTTTCTGTGAGTTAAGTGGAAAAGGTAGAAGGAAATTATGTTCCCAGGGCTCTCCAAAACTGCTTTTGGGCTGATCTAAAAGGGATAAAAATGAAGACAATATGAATCTTCCCAGATCCCTTTTTGAAGAACTGACTTTTCCTGCAAAGAAAAGCTATATCTCTATCACTGAATTAGAAGTAAAGATGTGGCATTATTTAAGTATTTACCTGTATGTCTCAAGCATATAACTACTTATAACTATAAAAACAGACAATCAAAGTAAAAGAAAGGTTTTTTATCTGTCAGAGATGTACAATATTTCTTCTTGAGTGAAACTACTGTATTTATGATTAAATAACTTGTTTAAGATCTAACCCCATCCTCCCACCTGCCCTCATACATGATTCACTGTTTATAGATTTCAGTTTTCTTACCATTCATTTTTGTTTCCCAACTATTCACTTACAAACTGATTAGTCAAGGACACTTTTTTTTCAATCTTGCAATATTTTTACTACCCAAACATTTTTAGATAGACTAATTTTTCCTTAAAAGGTATTGAAACAGTCTGTGAGATTTAATTGGCTAAGGGGACTAAGGCTTGAACCGTTAATGTAGTTTCTTGGTTGTCTTATTATAAAACTTCCAGGGCACAAGGGGCTGGACCTCGTCACTCAGTCTTGTGATCACATACCAACAGCTAGAATAACATTGTGAAGCTCTGCTCAGCTGAATCAATGTTTTAACCTAGATGAACATCCTTTTCTTGCTCTGAATATCCTTCCTTTTCTATGACTAAGCCTCTCTTTGTTAGCTGTTAGATGGATTATGAGTCATATTTTATCGCAATTTTGGACCCAAACTACTGATAGTCTGACCTGAGTTAGGCTCAGTCCATGACACATGTGACACATGACAAAGTTAGAGTACAGTGGTAGTGAGGCACACATGTAGAGGATACATGTTTGTTGTCAATGTTACTTACAACTCTAGAACTATTGGTCCTCAGTATTCTTTACCTCCTAATGGAGTCTTCATCAGATTTCCTCCCGGGCACATCATGTTTACTGGGTGGTTGTCTTAGCAGAGTTCACAAGGTTTGCTCATCTCTGTACCCCATTCTTGATTGCCAAGGCTAGTCCTCTCTTGACTCCATAGTTTGCTCTCTATTTTGTGGTCAGATGCCCTCTTTGAAGCTGCTTTTAGCCTCTATATGTTTCTGCCTGGAATTTCCATTTCTGCTTCCCCAACTGTACATAAGGACTCTCTGGGACTGACTGTCTAACTACAGAATGATACATTTCCTTCTGAGTGAATATCTCTGCTACATTTCATTCATTTTTCACATATTTTCCACTTATTTATATGTGTGTGTATTGTTTCCTGTGATAGAGTGTAAACTCCTTGAGGTCAGGGACTCTTTCATGATTTTTTTTTTTATCCTCCATACTTAGCGTGTTGCTTGGCATGCATTAGGTACTTAATTATTGCCTGTTGATGGATTGATGACTCAGATATTTAAATAAATTGTTGATACTAAGGAATTAATAGTAGATAAAAGAAAGTCATTGACTTTATCATTATTTCTAAATAAAAAGGCACAGTGAAGATGTCAAAAGAGTCCAGAAACTACTTCAGTCAGCATGCAGTTGACCTCCATGCCAAATGGAGAAATTTTGTTATCTCATTGCAACAATGTTTTAGAATAGAAACTAATTTGTAAAACATTATAGAGGAGGAAGACAGAAAATTGTGAATAATTTTCATCGCTTCAGAAAACATTAAAAAAAGTAATAGAGGAAGAACAAGCTACAGATATAGCTTACCATTAAACCAAACTCGGCCAGAAAGTATTGTGGTATACCAGAGGTATCAAACACTGCTAAGGACCCACAACACTCCTTATTAGAGCCTGAACCAGAACTAAAGGGAACTGTGAAATATTTAACAAAATAAATAGAATACAATAGAAGATAGATGGTATTAATAAGTGATTTTCTAAGTTAATGTGTGGTCAGCAGGGGTCCATATGAATGGCGTAGTGGCCTCATTTCTATTTGAATTTTACATCACTGTTACAGTTGATAGGCTGTTATACTTGGATTCAGGAAGAACTATATTTAAATCCTACCTCATATAGTTAGTAGTTATGTCTACCCGAGAAAGTAATTTAATATTTCTCCTCACCTGGGAAATGGGGATAATAACAGTACTTACCTCAACAGGTTTGTTGTGAGAATCAAACGAAATAATGTATGTAAAGCATTTTGTAAATCTTTAATTTAAAATTAATATAAGCTACCAGAAGGACATTTATAGAGGAAACTAGAAGGAAAACAATGAATCAATGTAAAGTAGAATAGATTTGTCAACATTACAATAGTAATCTATTCTCATCGTCAGTTACACAGTGAAACCACTACATTTGGATTCTACCTTAACACATAAGGAGGTGGGAATGAAATTTAAGACAAAGTTTGAGAAGAATGACTAGACTTAAACAAATACATATAAAAGAAATACAGTTGTAAGTAAGATTTTTTAAAAAGAGAATTCAAAGATGGAAATATTTTTAAAATTTTAATTTATTTTAAATTAGTATTTATTATCAAGTTATTATTTATTATAAATTATCATTAATTTTATTTTTAAAATGAAAAATTGTTTTTAAAATCATAAACAAAATTATTATGTTAATATGAAGAAAAAGCAGCTGAGAATTTATCTTTATTTATTGATCCATACTACTATGGGGGCAGCTAGTTGGCAGTGTGGAGAGAGTGCTGGGCCTGGAGTCAGGAAGACCTGAGTTCAAATTTGGCTTCTAACACTTATTAACTATGTGACCCTGGGCAAATCATTTAAGCCTGTTTGCCTCCATTTCCTCATCTGTAAAAGCTGGAGAAAGAAGTGCCAAACCACTCCATTATCTTTGCCAAGAAAACCACAAATGGGGTCAAGAAGAGTCCATCACACCTGAAATGACTGGGTAACAACATGACTATATTTGCATCTCTATAAAATCTTTATAAGAATGCTATAAGAATGAAGTTTTCCTTAATGAAAATATGAAAAAGGAACAGGCAGGATTTTGTTGATGATCTTTTTCAATAAACCATATTTGTAATTATAAGATTGTTTGAAAGGTATAGAGAATATAAGCTACTGTCTCTGGGAAATTGACAGAAGTAAGGATGTTGACTTATCGTTTCTTTTTTCTTCTTTGTTTTAGGTCCAAATCTGTTTTTTTGATAGCTTAGAGAACCGTCAGTGAGGAATCTACAACTGTCTTATTATTTGTAGTCTTTGAGATTTGTGTAGGAGGTTACTGAGAGGTTAAGAGATTAAACAGCATCACATAGCTAATATATGTCATAGATAGGCCTTGAAACTCAAGTCTTCTTGACTCTGAGGCCAATTCTGTGTCCAATGTGTCATGCTGCTTTTCAATATTTTTACTTAAAGGTTAATCAATTAAAAATAGTCAACACAATAAATAGGCCCCCAAAGTCCAGAAACCACCTCAGCCATAACATATTGGATATACCTGCTAAGAGAAGAAATATGATAGCTAAGGGAAACACAGATTTAGAATATAAACTCATTTAAAAAAAGGGGAGAGGATTCTGGGAAGATGGCACTTTTTTCCTCCACAAAAGAGATAAAATAACACCTCTAGGTGAACATAGAGCCTTAAAAACAAACAAGAGTAGAAGCAGAACAGGGGTCCTCCTGGGACAGTTGGAGAAGATCTGAAGAAAAATCACCAGACAAGATTTCCTCCCTGTGAAAAGTAAACACCCCAGACGAGGGTCTGCTTTAACAACCAGTGGGAAGTTGCTTAAACAACAAGCTGCAAGCCCTGGGGTTAGCTGGTTTAGGAGGCTGCCTCGGCCCCAGCCACAGGAACTTTTACTCTGAGACAGTGAGGGGAGCTGGGCATCTGACCTGGGGAAGATCTAAGGAACCTCTGCTGACCCAGCTGTGCTGCGGAGAACAGCTGGGTCCAGAAGGAACCAGCACATGCCCAGTGAGTGCAGAAGCAGTGGGTTGGGACCCCACTGGCTGTGGGCACTTACAGGAGGCTGGAGGTCTTGATTTGAATTCAAGGTCAGAAGGGAGAACTAAAGAGGATAAGAGGCCAGAGGTACCATCCTCCATGCCCCAGGATTAGAGGTATAAAAACTAAATTATTACAAAAAAAATGCACAGGCAAAGGAGAAAGAATCCAACCATAGAGAGCTACTATGGGAACAGAGAAGATCAGGGTTCATCTTCATAGGAAGATACTGAAGCAAAGAAACCCTCTTCTACCCTAAAGAATAATGTTAAACGGTCACCTGCCCAAAAAGAATTCATTGAAAAACTTAAAAATGACTTTAAAAATCAAATGAGAGAGACTGAGGGAAAAACTAAAAAGTAAGAATAATACAAGAAAAACAAGATTATGAAAAGAAAGTCAACCAATTAGTAAAGGAGATCCAGAATCTTAAGGAAGAAAATGACTTCTTGAAAATCAGAATTGGGCAAGGGGAAACCAACAAAGTTATTAGAGATGAAGAAATAAAAAACAAAATATAAAGAATGAAAAAATAGATGAGAATGTCAAACATCTCATAAGAAAAACAATGGATCTAGAGAACAGATCAAGAAGAGAAAACATAAGAATAATTGGATTACCTGAAAGTTCTGATCAAAAAAAGAATCTTGGTACAATAATACAAGAAATAATTAAAGAAAATTGTCCTGATACATTAGAACAAGAGGGGAAATTACAAATAGAAAGAATCTACTCAGCACCTAAAAGAGATCCTACGAGGAAAACTCGCAGGAATATCATAGTTAAATTCCAAAACCCCCATATCAGGGACAAAATATAAGAGCAACAAGAAAAAAAAAACAATTTATATGTGGCAGTACCACAATTAGAATCACACAAGACCTAGGAGTGGCCACACTAAAAGATTGCAAGTCTTGGAACACTATATATCAAAGAGCAAAAGAACTGGAGTTCTGGCTGAAAATATCATACCCAGCAAAGCTAAGCATAATTATGGGAAAAGAAAATGGACATCTGATCAATTGTCAAACTTTCAGGACTTTGTTAAAAAAAAAAAAAAACAAACAAAGCTGGAAACCAGGAAAAATAAAATAAGAATATTTTTCAATAAGAAAAATTGGGGTAGACCTGAGTATGATATGACTTCAAAAAGTAAAACCATTCAAGAACAGCTAAAAGAGTAATTATCTTTTACAAATGAGATACAAGAGGAAGAACCAATACAGAAGAATTAGATGGGGCAAGGAGGCTGTTAGTTCTGGAAACTTACTTTCATCGGGAATGGGTTTAGGAGGAGAAAATACATATACATTTAGAAGAATATAAAAGTCTTCTAAATTTAGAAAGAAGTAACACCCTAAGGGGATAGGGAGGAGGCAGAAGGTTAAGCAGGGATCTTTAGAGTGGAGGGTGAGGGAATAGGTTAAAAGGGAGATAGAAAAGGGGGTTTAGATTTAGGGGAATGGGAGGATAAGGAAGGGATTGCTGGAATGGGGGTAGGTTAAGTAATAGGACGGTAAGGTAGCAGGTAGAAGTAAAGTAAAGGAGTGCAGAGGTAGGAAAAAAGAGATATGTACAGACATAAACACAAAGATTAGGAGTAGAATCTCTTAGGAAAAATATATGTTTATATGTATGTATGTGTATATGTATGTATGTGTATATATGTATATGTGTATGTAAAAATCAGTATTTATATATAAATATATCCACACTCAATTGTAGCATTAGAGTGGTGGATAGGAGGGAGAAGGGGGGAAAAGGACAAAGTAAAAAGTGTACAGCAGAGAACAAAAGAAAACCTACATGGAAGCAAAAGAAAGATGGACAGCTTTCAACACAACACACAGTATTTAATATATAGGCTTTCTTGAAATGAAAAGTTATTGCTTTATATTTTGAATCCCCTCCTCTGTTCTACTGTGCACATGACATGTTTTTTTCTTTTTTATAACTTTTTTATTAGTTAATTTATTGACTTCCAGTTTTCAACATTCACTTCCACAAGACTTTAAGTTCCAATTTTTCTCCCCATCTCTCCCCTCCCCCCATCCCAAGACAACATGCATTCTGAATACCCTTTCCCCCAATCTGCCCTCCCTTCTGTCATCCCCACCTCTCTTATCCCCTTCCCCTTCTATTTTCCTATAGAGCAGGATAGATTTCTATATCCCATTGGCTGTATATCTTATATCTCAGTTGCATATCAAAACCATTTTTAACATTCATTTTTAAAACTTTGAGTTCCAAATTCTTTCCCTTCCTCCCTCTCCACCCACCCTCCTTGAGAGGGCAAGCAATTCAATATAGGTTCTACATGTGTAGTCATATAAAACACTTCCATAATAGTCATGTTGTAAAAGACTGACTGTACTTCCCTCCATCCTATCCTGCCCCCCCCATTTATTCTATTTGCTCCTTTGACCCTGTCCCTCCTCAAAAGTGTTTGCTTCTGGTTACCCCCTCCCCCAATCTGCCCTCCCTTCTATAGTCCCCCCCCCATTATCCCCTTCCCCTGTATTTTCCTGTAGGTTAAGGAGTCTGTCTTTTTGTGAGTTCTACTGCTCTAGAATTTGTTCAGAGTAATTTTTTACAGGTATTTGGAGGGGTTTGAGGGAGAGCTCAAGCAAATTATTACTTTTACTCTGCCATCTTGGCTCTGCCCCCCCATCTTTTCTTATTTTAAATTTAAGTTTATAATGTTTCTTTTTATTTTCTTATTATGCATTTAAGTTTTAGCATTTGTAATAAATTAAAAAAAAACTTTGGAAAGGACAAATGACAGAAAAATGTGAGCAACATTGCAACACAAATCAAGAAAGAAAAAAAATCGGTTGAAAAGAAAACAAGCATTTGGAGAGATCCAACTATATCAAGATCTACTTTGAAGAGTAAGTTGTAAGATTAAACTTGAAGAACAACAATAATACAAAATGAAACAATCTGAGGATATGTCTATTGTGATCAGATGCAGCAGTGGAGGGAGGCAAGTTGGTATAGTGGATAGAGACCCAGACAGGAATGCTTGGCTTCAAGTTTACCACTAGCATGCAATGGCCGTGTGACCCTTGACAAGTTACTCTCAGTGTGCCCAGGGTCAGGCCAATCTGTAAAACTGTAAAACTCTCCTCACCACAGAGTTCTCTATTCTAATGAAATCACAGGTCAAGTCCCTTTCCTTATGAAGAAGGACTGCTCTGGTCCCCACTGCCTGAAGGCCAAGTATATTTTATTTCATCTCTTGCTCAGGCTTTGCTGGTACCATTAAAATATGGAGTTAGGAAGTATCTAGACTCTATCATTGGCTCAATCCCTCCACTGATTGTGTTCCTCCACTTATATGGGTACCTAACACCCCATATCCATTTAATAGTAAGGAGAACTTTTACAAGGAAATATTTACTTCAAGTGTTTGGCAAAAACAAACATATGAATATCCCTCCACCCCCAACACCTAGGTAGAATAGTACCCTCTTATACTATCTTAGTCTCAGGAGAGGGAAGGAAAGAAGGATATATTTACTGCTTAACCCACATCCTGTCATAATTCCACCAGGTTTTATGTCCAAACCCCTCCGTATTTATGTCCTAGCAGTCTAAGGGATTCTCTGATAAGCTGGTTGTAACATCTGGGCTGCTATCCTGACTCTACAGATTGAGTTCCTGGGTCCAGGGACTCTACCACCTCCGCCTAGAATGAAAAGGACAGTTCATTTATCTATTTCCACTATCAGATAGTTGATGCATATGGACAATGAACAAACTGGTTCTGGGACCTGAGTTGACTGAAGAAGAGATTAGGTTGGATTGCATTTGGAAAATCCCTTAGTACTTCTAATCATTTTATACAATCTAGAAACACAATGAAAAAAAAATCATAGTGTATATAAATAGGTCCTAATACTATTTCCAACACCAATGAAATGGTGTAAAGTACACCATCCCATCAAGTTCATGTATGATTGGAAAAGGAGCAAGGATGAAAATTAATAGTTTTAATACTACTTTGGCATTCTTGAGATATAAGTGGCATTAGTGGCTTAAGCATGTTCATCATTGATTATTTACAGAAATTCCTGTGTAAGAACCACACTGATTGTGTAGGTGAGGAGTAGTAGCATTTTGCTTCCAATGTCCATTCGGATTAAACCATAGGTCGCCCATATATTTAAATAAAAGCTTAAATAAATGAATCAATGGCTGTTACTGAGATTCAAAAGAGCAATTGGCTATGAAGAATGGAAGCTTCCATTTAAGTGTAGTAATAATTGTACCAGCTGGTACATATAGTGCTTTAAAATTTGTAAAGTGCATTACCTCTACAACAGGCCTGTGAGGTAGGTCCTATTAAAGAGATGTGGAAATTGAGGCTGAGAGTGATGAAGTGACTTGTCCAGAGTCATATAACTAACGTATCCAAAGCAGAATTTGAAACTGGTTATTCCTAACATCAAATCCAGCATTCTGCCTATTTTATCCTAGACACTTCTCAAATTGTATACTTTAAAACATCAGTGCTGTAGGATTAGTTGCAGAAGACAATGTGCTACCGTAACACAAAAGTTTAAGTAATAGGATGAGGCTAATGAAGTGGGAGAGGCCCTTCATAATCTAACTCCATTCTAACTTTGCAGTCACATTTTAGAATTATTCTGAGTTTCAGTCTGACTAGACTTCTTTCTGTTCCTCAGTCCTTCCTATCTTGTGTGTCCTCTCTCCTTAACCTCTCTGAGCCTTTTGTTTTGGCTGTGAAATGGAGGATAATATAGTAGTACCTAACTCACAGAATTGTTATGGGGATCAAATGAGATCATAGATGTAAAGTAATTTTTAAACTTAAAAGCATCATGTGTATATTATTAGTCGTTTCATCATCTCAAAGAACCAAGCTCTCTCTGCACTGTCAGGCACACAGAGTCAGCTATACTTTGCTAAGTGTACTCCATGTGCTGTCTGTATGTTTATTTGGTTGATAGCATAATAGGTATTGAACAGGGCATGTGCAAAGCTGAGTCTTCTGCTTCAGCTGGCCACATGTGCCTGCCTCAGTGTAGAGGGAGCTTAGTGTTTCCAGATGATGAGGCAATTCTCTTGTTGGCCACTGAACAGGAAGAGATGATGACTGAGTGGATATTTAAAAGGTGATGACCTCATGCTTAGTGCTCTTTTCTCATCTAGCTGTGGACTATGTTCAAATTGTTTTGAGCTACTTCCTGTGAGGAAGGTATAAGCTGAGGAGAGGGGAGGGTGGCTTCTCCTATCCCCCCACCCCATCTGCAATGCGGCCATAAAGCACATGTCCAAGTTAGATAAGCATATGTTCAAGTGAACTGAGCCTAGGCTCTGGGCTGCCTCCTTTCCTTATTTATGATGATAAGCATCCCAAGTATGGACACGTCTAGGCAGCTGATTTTATAATGGTGAGAGACTTTGGGTCCTTTTGGTTGGAGCTTACTAGTAGCAAAAGGAGGAGTCCCTGGCAATTCCTCTAGCCTTTTTGGAGTAGAACACGTTGAATAAGAGGAGTGGCCCAAGCCTGACTGATATTGTGAGAAGACTTGAGCCAAGAGTCATTTGTACAGAGCAGAACCAGGATAAAATGTAACAATGCTTATTCAGCAATCCTGAAAAGCTTATTATATTCTTTTGAGATCTGTGTATCAACCTGCCAGGAAAGTTTGATAGAAGTTACGTGTTAAGTTATTGAAAAAACAATTTTTCGGTTTCTCATTGCTCTCTGTGAGTCTTTTAGCATTTTATTTTTCATGTGTGGAAAATAAATACCTGTACTATACCGTATATACATGATACATTGAGTACCATTTTGCTCCTCCTTTTGGGGGGACCCAGACGTGTAAAAAAGAAATTCTCTGGGTTCAGGATAGGTGTTTTTTAGCCAAAGAGTATGAGAAAAATGAGTCTATCTAATCTCTTATCAGAGGCCCAGTTTCTTCGAGATTGAAACATAATTTTAGAACTCAAACACACCTCAAAAGCTGTCTATTCCACTTCCCGTTTTACAGATGAGGAAACTGACACCAGACAGGTATGTATCTTGCCCAAACTTATACAGGTAGTAAGTATGTGAGGTGAACTTTGAACTCAGGCCCTTTGCCCCCAGAGTCATAGTGCTTGCTACTGTGCTATGATGTCTATTAAAATTTTTTCTTTTCAAGGCCCAGCTCAGGCTCCACCTCTTTCATTAAATTTGTCCTAAAAACCACAGCTGAAACTCTTTGCTTTCCCCTCAAATTTAATAAAATGATTTGTGTGGAAGTCTCCTCTGTCTAACTTCCTTGCCTAGAAATCAATTACTGCATTAAAATACTCTTTATTTAAAGGTGTTGGAGGGTGCTTAAAAATGGATGGTGAGTTGTCATCTTCAAGCTCCTATTTCCTCTTTCTACTATATCACATTGCCATCTGAATTTCTTTCCTTGGAAGTCATGAGAGGCTGGCCCCACCCCCTGCTTTCCTTCTGAACAGCAACACTCTGTAGTTTGCATGCCCTCAATCAATGGAGAAGCTACAAACCCAATGGCTGTAGTGGCAAGATGGAACATAGAACTACAAGGTACCAGGAAGGAAGATATTGGGAGAACTAACCAGTAGGAACTGGGGGATGTTCAAGGGCTGCTTGTGGTGAAGCAACTTTCACTTTTTCTACATTACTTGTCATTTGAAAACATTTAGGAATAGCTAAGAAGTTCCTTTGACTACCTAAAAAATATTAGGAATTTCTGAAGCTCATTTTAACCTAATTTTATGCAATACCATGAAGGAAAAAAAGAAAAGAATACAATTTTAACAATGTTTAAAATCTTGGATTTCAGGCAGAGGAAAATTTTGTTTCTGAGGCTTAAACTCAACTGGCTAATGTTTCTCATCTTTTTTTTTTAAAAAATGAAATTACCTTATTAAAATGCCAATCATTTTAAAGTTTTAGACTATGGAAATTCATTATCTGATGCTAGAATAATTTTTATACAATACTGAAAACAGTAGACTGGCTTAAAATCTGCTTCTCAGTAAGTCTTAAAAATATAATTAGAAATGAAGGGCTGGTATTCCAACATAGACATCAATTTTGTCAGGCTTGCACAATAGCAGTCAGCCACTTAGGCTTAGTAAAAGATTTTTGGAGACTTGCCCTCAGCCTGTGAACATTATGGGAGTGTTGATGACTGGTTTCTGGTTGGGCATCAGTACAGCAATAGTAGGCCATCAGCTGGCTGCTGTGGTCATTTACTAAAGTCCCAGTGGTTTAAAAAATTTAAACAGTGATCAATATTTACTTATTAAAAGAAATTGAGTCTACCTATGACTCCAGTGGGGCAATATGAGACAAATAATAACAGAAATTACTCATTGAATTAGAGGCTTGATGTTCAGCACAACTCTTTCTGGTTTTCAGTGCTTTGGAAAATTTCACTAATTCTATCAGATACTTGTTTATAAATTATTTTTAGTACTATAACTAGATGCTAGAAACTTGAATGAGTTGCCAGAAACTCCAGAGTAGTTTACAGTTTAGAAGGAACCAGCATATTAGGGTTAACACATTTAAAAATTGAGATGTACTTTATTTAGTCCAAAGCCGTGATGACTACTAATACATGTAAGTTGTTATCTCATTAAGTGTACAAACCAGGAGTTCCTAAATTAAGTAGGCCCATTATTGGAATCACCCCCATTTTGCACAAATTCAAGCTCCATAAGTGAAATAACTGTCTCCGTGGAGATCAAGGCTGGGATAAAGCACCAAATGACTTGCTCCTGGCTCCCAAAAGCAGAAACTCCCAAACACCGGCAAGATTTCATCTGGCAAATCCTTTCTTAGGCTCATTCTCAGAAGGCTGAAGATTAGGAAGGACAATGAACATTTAGCCAACAAGAAAAAGTCTTTACAAGTTCTTCAGCACATAGACAGACTAGAGAAGCTTGCAGTAATATAACCATTTTGAATGACTCTGAGTGTCTTGTCAGAAAAGGTAAGTAAATCACAGAAAATCCAACTACAGAAAAAAGAATTAATCAGGTTAGTGTTCCCAACTCCCCCCTCCACTCCCCCATCTGAGATATACCTATAAAACTTTCCAGGATGCATCAAAAAACATTTAGGAGAAGGAAAGTTCTTCCTTAACCCCGACATAAAAATCAAACATCAAGCCACACATATACCCCACCCCCAACACATGACACATAATTATACAAATAGTAGCCATATTTCATTTTTCCTACTTTTTCATCTCTGCTATGATTCACCGAAAAATATGAAGCCCTGCTATCTAAACCAGAGGCTATTGTGGAAAACTATAGCCATGGGAGATTTCCCCATAGACCAGGAGATTGTTTAAGGAACTATCAATAAATTAGTCCTAATTTTTTATATTAAATTTATGTTTACTACATAAAGTCTATATTTAGAACTATGAGAACTTGGTTAGGTATAAAGATATATTTTATGTGGAGAGTTGCACTCCTTTGTTTAAATCTTATAATTCAGACAGAACATATGAAAATTTGAAATTAATTAGTCAAGAGCTGGAAAGGAAGAAATTGGGTAAGAGGTTGTCACCTCCCCAGACCAAGTCTTTAAAATAATGGGGGACAAAGGGAGTAGTAGATGTTATGTATTGGCCTTTGAAGGACTCTTGTTTCCTTATAGAATCACAACATAGCCATAGTAATCATATAGTACACCTACATTTTGCAGAGGAGGAAAATTTTACCTCCTTTAAAGTGTCTATGAACTTATCCTGAAAAATATAATGAACTGAGATAATGGTGACAGTAGGAACACTTTCCTCAAGCATGTGGGTATATGGACAGGTCTTCATGTTTACATCCTTTGAAAAGTCTAATAAAATACTTCGATACTTCAAAAATCTATAATTTTGTTAGTATGGGTATCCCTACCAGTGATGGCAACTGCACTAACCTCCACCCTCTACCATTTGCACCTTAGTAGATGGTCTACTGTATATCTATGGCAGAAAAATTTATTACCCTGTGGCCAAACTGAAGCCTAACCTCTCTGAACTTTGCTAGTCTGGTGTTTGGACAACTCCCTATACTTGAAGCCCTTCTGACTTAGTATTGCTAGTTAGAGTTTATGCTGTGCTAGCAAAATTTTTTAAGATTCCCAGCAGCAGCAGTATGTCTTAGTGAAAAGAATATTGTCATTTGAGCCAAAGTACCAATGTTCAAACCCCATCTTAGGTGTTTACTACCTGTTTAGTCTTCGGCAAGGCATAATCTCTATGGGACCCAGTTTCTTTACCTGTAAAAGGAGGCTTTGGACTAGATGGCATCTAAAGTTCATTCCAATTCTCGTCTAAGATCTCTATTCTTTGATGAGACAAGAATGGAAATTTAGTATATAAGCCCAGAGTGCTAAACAAGTATTTATCATCATTATTAAGTAGAAATTTAAAACAATAATAAATCAACAAATAGGTACTTGGTAAAATAATTACTAGGGTTCCTAAATCCTTAGGAACTGGGCTCTTTGAAGAAATCTACCTAAAATATGTGATATAACAGGGTTTTTTTAATTCTTTTTTTTCATACTACAGTCTGGGGTATGTACAGAGACTCTCTGGATGTCTCACATAAGTGTCAGCTGTCAAGGGAAGCTAATCAGTGGCAGAGTTTGATTACTGTTGCCCTTGCTGACTGACTTTTCCCATGGAATCATTGTCTTCTCCCATGGGGGGGAAAAACAAAGACAAAACTAAGGACATTGTCAATTAAATGCAGATTGAAAGGAAGAATGTGGAAAATAAGAAAGGAAAAATGTGTAGTCAGAATTTAAAAGGTCAGCTATGAGGCTGTACAACCTAATTTACTCTTTTGAAGGAACTCTGAATATAGTGAAAGGAGCCAAACCTTCCATTTGGAATAAAGAGAAAAGCTGTGTCAAAAATCCTACCTGTGATGTAACTGGTAGAATTTCTTCCCATGAAGGAGATGTGGGGAAAGAGGAAGGAAGATTTTTTTTTAGTCCTAATCTGCTACTGGACATTGCTAGTCAGTCTTTCTATGACTTCAGAGCTTCCAATTAGATAAGAGGTTAAGTGTGGCCAAGTTTTAAAAAATAGAACTACATGCCATTTTTAGAGTTGATTTCATTAATCAACATGTATTCTATGTAAGAGGGTGGCTACATGTACTAACCCTGTGAAGTCTCTGGAAGTGTTTCATGGAATGCTTGCCTTAACAGCCACATGAACCCTCTGACTGTCTTGAGATTTAATTCCTTGGGAGCTAAATATCTTCTTCTTCAGAACAAAAGGCACACATGGCCACTGGCTGGCTAAAAGTACCATCATTCTTGAAAGAGGTGATGGGAAGAGTTAAAGGAAGTATTTTTTTTTCCCTTTTCTTTCTTTGGTAACTACAGTATGCCACTCTCTTACTCCAACCTCCTGAGGCAAATCTAGCTGATGTGAGACAATTTTCAAACTTTGACATTTGATATTATCAGTAATAAGACTCCTCTCCTAAGCATATACTTGGAAACAAGAGTTGGAAGCTTTAGAACTTCCTTCCTTGAATCCTAAAAAAAAAAACCAAGATATTTATCACTCTGACTATTAATTTTAAGAAGCCCTATTAAACTCTGAATGAGTTCCATCTTCCATTAGTAAAATGGCAGTTGTAGTTGTATGTTTTAAGAGGCAGTTAAATATGATAGAAGGAGTAGTAGATTTAAAGTTCAAAGACCTAAGTTAAAATATTGGCAGTCCCCCTAACTGTTGGACCTGAGGCACGAAAGCATCCTAAGGAAGAAGCATTTGTTTTTCATCAGTCAGGCTGGTGCTTCTGAGCTTCTGATACAATGGATTTAGGGCAGTGAAAATGGAATGAATCAAGTTGCTCAATACAAGATTAAAAAAGAGTGTTACAATGATACTCACATAATAATGTGCTGTTGATATGAAGAAATCTGAGGTAATCTCATCATAAGCTTAGCTCTGTTCTGTCACATCTACATAGCACACAATAAAAAGGAAGGATGGGTCGCTTTGTGGGGAATTGGGTAATTGAAGAACCTCTAGCTTGGCAAAAGACTCTAAGATCATGTAGTCTTTTATGGATAATTCAATAGAATAACCCATTTTTCTTTATTCAGGGTCACCAAGGTCAATGTATCTTCCTCTTTTTAACCCAATTCAAATGATTACAGGCCTATAGACCATGAGTATTCATTGCTAAGGAACTCATTAAGCAAGATTTTATAAAACAGGGTCCGGCAGAATAGGGGCATGCATGGAATACTTAGTTTTGGAACCAAGAAGAGCTGGATTCCAATCTGGCTTTTGATGCTTGTGAAAGTTATGACTGTACACAACTCTCTGAGCTTCTCCTCATCTGTAAAATATGGGCAGTTAGACAAGATGGCCTCTAATTCCCTTCTTGCATTAAATTTATGCTATGAACATTTAAAAATTTTATTTTATTATAATATTTTTTGGACTAGGCCTATGATTTCATCAATATAGGGAACTCCTAGTGAGGAAATTCCAGCTACCAAGGAAGAATGGTACCTGCTTTGCATCTTATATTCTTAGAAAATTGCCTGGAAGAACTGAGAGGTTAAGTGCTATGCCCTGGTTCACATAGACTTTATGTGTTAGAGGCAGGATTTGCATTAATATTTTTCTGACTGTAAGTATGACTTTCTAGCCTCATACCTATAACTATATATATGTATATCTATATATCTATATATAGATAGATATATTTTTTTTAAAAACAGTGCATGTTGATTTTTTATATTATCTGTCGGGTTTTTTTTTTAAAGAAAGCAAAATTAACCCAAACCAAACCTGAGCCATAATTCTGAAGTAGTTAAATACAACTATTTTATATTGAATACTTAAAAAATGTCCTAGACCTATCTGGTGACTTATTACTTACAGCTCTAACCATTTTCTTTGTACTTATTTTAATTATTGCTCTTGGGAATAATTCAAAGCAATGAAATTCAACAGATATTTTTAAGCATCTACTCCATGTAAGTCCCAATGCTGGTTAGGTGCCAAGGATAGAAGAACACAATGTGAAATGCTTCCTGCTTTCAACAAACTTATAGTCTACTAGGAGATGCAACATTTTAACAAATTTTTTTTGTTTTTTTTAGTTTAACAAATAATTAAATACAGTATAACGTGAGGAGGAGAGTGAGAGTGTCAAAATTTAGTGTGATCAAGAGAAGCTTCCTATATTATGGTAGCACCCAAGGTGAGTCTGGAAGGAAGCTAAGGCTTATAAGAGTCAAAGGTGAGGAGACAATGTGCTACAAACATGGAGGACTTCTTGTATAGACATGTAGAGATGGGAGATGGAATAGAATGCTCAAGAAAAATAAAAGAACAGGTTAATTTGTTTGAAATACAGAGTTTATGAAAGGGAGAAAATATATGAAAAGCATGAAAAATTAACTAAAGCCAATAAAACATTTTAAATATAAAACTGAGAAGTTTGCATTTTGCTCTTGGGATAATAAGGAACCATTGAAGTTACTACTTCAGTCACAACTGCTGTAGTCATGTCAACTCTTCATGACCTCATTCGGGGTTTTCTTGGCAAAAACGCTGGAGTGGTTTGCCATTTCCTTCTCCAGCTCATTTTACAGATGAGAAAATTGAGGCAAATAGGGTTAAGTGACTTGTCCAGGGTCACACAGCTAGTAAGTATCTGAGACTAGATTTCAACCCACAAAGAAGTCGTCCTGATTCCAAGCCCATTGTGCCACCTAGCTGCCACAATTGAAGTTACATTAGTAAGATAATGACATGGTCAATAATCAATTGCCAATTCTTACCAATTTTATCCTCTTCTCTCCACTTATGCAGCTACATCTTTTTTCAGGCCCTCATCCCCTCTCCTTTTGGATTATTGCAATAATTGTTCCTGCTGCCCCAAGTCTCTCCCTTTTCCATTTTATCCTCCACACAGCTACCAACATGGTATTCCTAAAAGTAAATTTTGCCAGTACTCCCCTGCTCAATAAACTCTCCTTATTACGTCTCAGGTCAAATATAAACTTTTTTGCTTGGCATTGAAAGTTCTTTACAACCTAGCTACAACTTATCTTTCCAGCCTTATATTACTTCTCTTTATGAACTCTATACTTTAGTCAAAATGACCTTCTTGCAATGCTCATACAAGACATTTCTCTTCAAACCTCTGTGAGTTTGCTGTCCCCCAGGACTTTGAAGTATTCCTTCCTCATGTCTGCCTCTTAGAATTCCTTATTTCATTTAAGACAGCTCAAATACCTCTTCCTACAAGACACCTATTTAAATCTTCCCATTGCTGGTGCCTTTATAGTTAGAATAAATATGTTAGGGTAGTATGAGAAGGTCTATTGTTGTTAACTTAATGTGAGCCATTGTTTTTAAGCTTCCTTTTTTTTTTTTGCTACTTTTTTTGGTGAGGCAATCAGGGTTAAGTGACTTGCCCAGGGTCATGCAGCTAGTAAGTGTCAAGTGTTTGAATTTGAACTCAGGTCCTTCTGACTCCAAGCTCTATTCACTGCACCACCTAACTGCCCCTAAGCTTCCATTTTGTTATTAAATAGTTGTTACACAATTAAAAAAATAAAATAAGCAATTGTATGTAGTTTGAAAATATGTATGTGTCTCAAATTTGGTAAATAATTCCTAATGACTTGTATATTCCTCAAATCTGGCAAACAACTGATAAATACTAGCTAATAATGTTAACTTACTTTCATCATAAGCTTAGATAATCAACCACTAATTGTAACTTAAATGTAACTTAAAAATGACCTTGACCATAGTCATAAAAACACACTTGATGTCCTAGTCAATAATCTGCTTCTGGGTCATTGCCATTACTGACTCCTGTGTTTCCTGCATTTGGAGATCTGATTACTCCTTTTGAGGCAATTGAGGTTAAGTGACTTGCCCAAAGTCACACAGCTAGTAAGTGTTATGTGTCTGAGGCATGATTTGAACTCAGGTCCTCCTGACTCCAGGGCCAGTCTTCCATCTTCTGCACCACTTAGCTGCCCCTCTTTTTATCTTGTCCTTCCTCAAAAGTCTGTTTCTCTTCTGACCACTGCCTCCCTTAATCTGCCATCCCTTTTATCACCCCATCTCCTCTCCCTCATATCTCTTACCCTTTCTCCTCCTATTTCCCTATTGGGCAAGATAGATTTCTATAACCAACCAAATGTTTATATACATATACATATATATATATATATATACACACACACACATATCTACATACATATATATATATAAATCACATATACACACATATATATATATATCCATACATATACATACATATATATATATATATGGGTGTGTATATCTATATATTCTTCCAAATGAGAGAATTTTCAGTGGTGATTGCAGGTAAGTGAAAACATATGACAGATATAAGAGACATTTTGGAGACAGAATCCACAGAAAGGAACTTTATACATACAAAATGTTGGGCATGAGAGAGAGTTAAAAGTCAAAAGTAACTATGGGGCATATGAAAAATGCCTTTTAAATTGTAAAAGATTAGATAAAGCTAACATTTCATCTTACACTAATGAGCTCATCACAGAGTTATTTATATACTACATAACCTTTTTGCTTCGAGAGGGAATACACCTATCAAATAATGTTTGTGCTACATTGCTTTTTGCATTCACTTAATGGATTGTCCAATAATGTTAAAAAAATTACATCATTGTTTTTAAGGTTAAGATTTATGCATGTGGTTCTTTGGCTTATAGGTATTATATTGAACTCATCATCCTTGTAATAGAAGATTGTCATAGTGGGTAGGGAGCTGGCCTTGAAGTCTAGAAGATCTGGGATCAAGTACAGCTTGTGGGTCATCCTGCTTTTATATTCATAAGCAAATTATTTAACATCCCAGTGCCCCCATGGAACTCTATAAGATTCTAATATGTGGATCAGTTGTTAATTTGCATTGGTAGAAAGAAATTCCTCATTTGGCTTCCTCTACACCAATGAAAGTACAGGCCCAGAAAAAACTCAACATCTGAATAATAGTTCTTGTGTTCTGAAATTATTTTTATGTTCCATGAAAGACGTTTACCTTTAATCCCCACCTCCAAAATATCTGCCAAATCTGTCCTTCCCCTTTGTATTTCCATTCCTGCTATCCTAGCCTAGAACCTTATTACCTTTTACTTCGACTATTACTCTGGATTATTAATAGGAGTTTTTGCTTCAACTTTTAACCCATCTTTCATGACAAAGCCATATCAGAATTCTAAGAAGGAATTTTGTTCATGGGGCAAGAGGCAATAAATCATAGCCTCAAGTGAGAAATGGGGGAGACAGAGAGAAGCTCAATGCAGCTTACCATTTGGCCAGTTTCCTATTTTAATTAATTAGACCTAGTAACTAGATGCTAAATTCTATTGTTTTTCTTCTACTTAACAACTGAAAATGCTGTCAGTGCTCTCAGAATCCTCCCTCCAAATTTGGTGCATGGGTCTCCACAGTTGCACCATCCTAGTTATTATTCTGACATAATAATCATCCTAAAGCACAGATCCAACAATAATATTCCGCTGATCACGTGTTTTCAATAACTTTCCCATGATTCTCAAATGAAATAAAAACCTGTTGGTATCCAAGGATTTGCACAATTTGAGCCCAACCTTATTTTTCCAGACCCACCTCATACTCCTCCTGTTCAATGTACTCTGTTCTGACAAGCTCAAGTATTTACTGTCTTCTCCCCACCATGTTTTAAAGTTTCCTGCCTCTTTGTCTTTGCTTACTCTGTTCTCTAATCCTAGAATGCCTTCTTCCCCCATCTCTGTCTATTGAAATTCTATCTGCCACGGCCCAGATGGGATACCACCTGCCACATAAGGTCCTCCCTGTTTCTCCCCAAACAGAACTGATTATTCACCCATCTGAACTCATATGACACTGCCTGCCCCTCCCCTTTTGGAGACAGTGCGGAAGCAGTACGAGAGAGTGGAGAGAGTGTGATATACAGTTACCCCTTCCATATCGCAGGGGTTAGGGGTATAGTACCCCTGGGATCTGGAAAATCCATGTAAAATTTTTTGGCCCTCCCTTCATACTTGAGATGAAGTCTGATTTTTTTTTTCTTTTTCTTTTATGTGGTGTTTACAGTACCTTATTGTAAAATTTGGGTTGATATACAATGCTATACATGTATTTTATGCATTTCTGAGTTTCTAAACTTTTTCTGTGTTGTCTGTTGTTGGCCTTTGTGTATCATCTGTGACTTCTGCAAAACTCCCCCAAAATTCCCACTTAATTTCTTATGCCAACCCATGATATATCAAAACCACGATGAGGAAAAAGTCATGATGTGGAAGGGATAACTATAAGTGAAAACTAGATTTGAAATCACAATACCTGGTGTAAATTCCTATCTCCAAAGCTATCTGTGTAACCTTGGGCGATTCATAACCTTTTTGGGCCTAAATTTTTCTCATTTGTTAAAAATGAGGTTAGATTAGGTGGCTGCCAAGATCCCTTCTAACTCTCAGTCACTGAACATAGTAGCGAGAAAGATCTTACTTCTAAATCCAACGTCAGGCACTGATAAGAATTATGACTCTGGGTAAGTCACTCAACCTCTATGGCCCGTAATCATCTCCCTGTGATTTATCTATTAATTTGCAAACTGTTGCAATCTGCTTTGGAAATCACAGATATTTTACACACGCAGATACGCTGCTTTTTAGGATTATCATTACTCATATGTCGCTAGCCTCCTTCCAAGAAGGGAAAGACAGTGTCATTTTGTGTCTCTTCTAGTGCCTAGCTCAGTGATCTTGCCATTGGACCCAGGAGAGAGTAAGGCTGGTGACTTTGCACAGCCCTCCCTCACTTATATCCTATTCATTTATAATTCATGACATCACCTTCCTGATGTCATGGTCCTCTTTGAGAATGAAGGACAAAGAACAACCTGTGAGTAATAGCAAAGACTCCTGTTAATCATCCAGCGTAATGGTCGAAGTAAAAGGTAATAAGGTTTTGGACTAGCATAGCAGCAATGGAAATACAAAGGGGAAGGACAGATTTGGTAGATATTTTGGAGGTGGGGATTAAAGATAAACTTCTTTCATGGAACATAAAAGTAATTTTAGAACACAAGAACTATTATTCAGATGTTGAGTTTTTTCTGGGCCTGTACTTTGATTGATGTAGAGAAAGCCAAATGAGGAATTTCTTTCTACCAATGCAAATTAACAACTGATTTATTGCCCCAC
>NW_020954565.1:7623425-7628743 GCF_900497805.2 Vombatus ursinus | reverse complement strand
CCTTCCTTCCTTCTTTCCTTCTTTCTTCTCTCCCTCCCTTCTTTGCCCCCCTCTTCTCCCTCCCTCCTCTCCCTCTGTCCACATAGGGCATCGTACCTTTACCTAGGGGTGCTCTGCTCAAAAGAATGTGAAATTTTGATCACTGAAACTTTTAAGATATCTTGGGGTTTACAGGCTAGAGCTCTTTCTTAAATCACTTTGGTTCTCATTGATTGGCCAACAATAGGTCCTAGCCCAAGTCTTATTTGGTCATTGTTTAGGCCCTGATGGCTCAGAATGTGGGTAAATAGCAGTTGTTTCTATTTTGGCCAGATACCCTGAGGGTCTTCCCCTCCCAGATTGATTTTTTTTTTAGCTAGGTAAAAGAGGCAATTCTTTGCCTCATTTCTTACCTAGCCTTAATCGCTGAATGGGTGTTGCCTCATTCAAACTGAGACCTGGGAAAGACCTTAACTTAAAAAGACCAGTGTCTCCTACTGTATCTGGGCCCATATCCAGTCACCCTGGTCTATATCTTTTTTAATTAATTGATTATTTTTTAGTTTTCAACATTTATTTCCATAAGCTTTTGAATTTTGATTTTCTCCCTCTTCCTCCCCTTCTCCCTCCTCAAGATGGCATGCAATCTAATATAGGCTCTACACATACATTCCTATTAAATATATTTTCACATTAGTCATGTTGTAAAGAAGAATTAGAACCAATAGGAGGAATCATAAGAAAGAAGAAACAAAACAGAACAGAAGGAAAAAAAGAGCAAATAGTATGCTTCGATCTTCAGTCAGACTCCATAGTTCTTTCTCTGGATGTGGATACCATTTTCCATCATGAGACTTTTGGAGATGTCTTAGATCCTTGCATTGCTGAGAAGAGCTAAGTCTATCAAAGTCAGTTATCACACAGTGTGGCTGTTACTGTGTACAATGTTTTCCCGGTTCTGCTCACTTCACTCAGCACCTGATTTATATATCTTGCTACTGGACCCAGATAGCTCCAGAAGAGAGAGTGAAGCTGATGACTTTGCACAGCCCTTCCTCACTTAAATCCAATTCACTTTCAAGTCATGTCATCACCTTCCTCATGTCATGGTCCCCTTCTAGAATGAAGGACAAACAACAACAGCAAGGTGATCTATTTACATAGACATTTAGTAAATGTTCATTTGAATGGGGATGGAGAAAGGTACTAGACCCCTAACTTCACAGATACAGAAAACTCCTAGATGAGGAAACTCTCTCCCTGCCTGTTAACAGCTTCTCTGCAATTTATTTCTTGAGGTTCTTGTGTGTTTAAGTTGTTTCTCCGCCATGTCAAATTCTTTGTGACCCCTCCTGGAGTTTTCTTGGCAAAGATACTAGAGTGGTTTATCATTTCCTTCTCCAGTTCTTTTTACATATGAAGAAACTGAGACAAACAGGGTTAAGTGACTTGCCCAGGGTCACACAGCTATTAAGTGTCTGAGGCTGGATTTGAGTTTTCCTGATTCCAGGCCCAGTGCTCTATTCACTGTGTCACTTAGCTTCCCCTCTTCCCCAATATATCACACTACTATCACTAAATTGAATTGGAATTCATTGAATTTCATTATTGGCAGCACATATGGAAATTTATTTAATAAGCATTGTACTGCATAGCATTTTAGAAAAAGCAAATCTTTTATAGTGAACTCTAATGTTTCCTGTTGAAGACAACTTACAATCTTGATATACTACTGAATTCACATTCCCCACCCAAGTTTTTCCATTTCCATCCTGAAGATCTGTAGCCTGAGAAAAGGCTGATGAAAGCAAACTACGCATTTTTCCAGCAAATGTGGAAATAGGCAGTAAAATCAGGAAGCATAAATGTAATATATGTTGCTGGTGCTGATCCAAAATGTGCTGCCATGGAAGCCACATTTTTAGAAATTTTTGTAATTTAGAGGCTTCAACCACAGGAAAAATCAAATAGACAAGATTCAGAAGGAGGACAGATTTTTTAGTATTTTATATCCATTTACTTGTGCATGGGACAGTAATTAGGGAACAGACACATTATCCTTTGTAATAATATCCAAACAAATGAAGCAAGAAAGAATACTGTAGAACCATATGGTATATATATTATAAAGTAACCTGCTCCATTCTTTAGAATTGCTATTACTACTTTTGACACAGCCACAGAAAATAAAAAAGGCTACTGGAATGCAGACCAGGGGAAAAAAAAGTATTCCCACAAGGCTTTGCAAAATGAGAGGTTGGAATCCCTGAGTGGAAACAGATTTTTTTTTTTTAAACAGCCTTCTTTTCTCTGGAACTGAGAAGATTCAGCTAAAAAATAACGGGCGTTTTAAAAATGTGATCATATTTTGTAGCTCTATCTACTTAAACTACTTAAAGAAGAATTATGTGTTACCACAGTAGCGAGAATACAAATTTGTAAAATACCATTTATGGTACCCTAAGTACAGTGTCAAGCAATTACACCATGAAACCACATTGAGTAGTGTTGGCTTTGTTCACTTGACTTACAATAAACTATCTTCTCTATTCTCATTATAAACAAATGACTAAAGAATCAGAGCTTGGGAAAGAACTTTGTGGTAATCTAATATATTCTGTCCCACTGTCCCACTGCATTACTGGTCCTTAAATCCTATTAGAAAATCAACTGCCTTCCTTAAAGGAGATTCTATCACTTTTAGTGCTGAATTTGAGTCTCCCTCTGTTTACTCCATCCATTCCTAATAGTAAATCAATCAACAAGTATTTTTTAAAAGTGCTTCCTATATGTTAGGCACTGTGTTAATGATATGTTTCTTAGGAAATCCTGATATAAAAATGAACTGTTTTTATACTAATTTTTTTGGCCCATTCCTCCCATGCTTTCATATATTTTGGATGATGATTTCTAAAATTGTATATTTTATATACAACTCCTTGGATAATTATTTTAAAAACCAAATGGTGCACTGAACAATTCTTGATTTTCTTCATAGGTTATGAGGAAGTCATTTGAAACAGTGTTGGAAGAATTTCTCCTTTTCCCTCTTACATATTTTCAGGTAAACCTGGTCGTTAGCCCAATCATCTATTTATTTATTTATTTATTTTTTTAGACAATTGGGGTTAAGTGACTTGCCCAGGGTCACACAGCTAGTAAGTGTCAAGTGTTTGGTCTGAGGCCAGATTTGAACTCAGGTCTTTCTGACTTCAGGGCCGGTGCTGTATCCACTGTGCCACCTAGCTGCCCCTTGTTAGCCCAATTTCAATGGACAATCCTCTAACTATTCATTTTAGCTTATTACTGACTCTGAAAAAGACCTCTTAGATTTTCCTTTGAAGCCACCTGGAGAAGCATCATTCCTGTACAATGATTTAGTTGTATAATTTTACCCATCCCATTGATTCCTGTTTGCTTTATACACCTAGCATAGTTTATGGCCAATGCATACAAGTGCTGTCTGGGTAGGAGGGTAGGAAGAATTTTTCCTTATTATCTCCATCAAGCAATGGTGGGTAGGGTAATTGTCCAAATTATTTAGATTAGACCTGCCATTAGAAGTCAAATGACTATGCAAATTATTTTTTTGATAGGCAATTTAATCAATCAAATAAGCATTTATTAAGAACTTATTTTATGCCACATTGGGGATAAAAGAGAAAAATAACAGCAAAAACAACCAAAACCAGTCCCTACTCTAATGAATCTAAAGGAACTTATTTTTTAATTTTAATTTTCATATTAGATTCCTTCTGTACCTTTAATTCATGTCTTTTCATTTTTATATAAATCTTTCTCTTAGAGACATCATCCACAGCACTAAGGGCCCACTTTACTCTTTGGAGTTTCACACATTTTTCTTGGCCAAAATTCTCACCCAGAAACTTGGGACACAACACAGACAGCTCAGTAAGTTGGCACCATCTCTCCACTTTGCAGATAGATGGATAGGAAAAGAAAGTGTTATAAAAATATTACAGCCAAGCTCTGGTCTCACTTTCCCAGAGCACGGTTGGCTATATCTCCCTCTCAGAGGTATAGAGATATCCCTGAGATCTGGAGGGTGTCTTTATTGCTATCAATTCAAGCCCCATGCCATTCCAGTGTTTACTAGCTCTCTGTTAACTCCCAGAGATTAACTCACCAGTTTCGTTATCAGTCATCACCAATAAGTTTTCACCAATGTGTATTTACTTTGAAGAAATGGCAAGAATAGCAATATAAACAGTTCTCAACACCTCAGGGGTACATTCTCTTCTAAATTGGCTTTATCCCTGGGGAAAGTAGGCATAGACAATGCAATATCTACATAGCATCGATCTCGTAAATTCATGTTCAAATACGGTATTGCTGCTGCATGAGTTTGTATCTCAGCTACTGATAACTTGGGTCTCAAAGATCATTCTTCAGGGTCTTAATGCTAGAATCTTTGGCCATAAAACCCAGACTGGAATACATGCCTAATTTTCCAGATGGCTCACTTTCCTGATATTATGAAGCTCACAAGGTCAGAACTATTTCTAATCTCCTTCACCTGGAGGCAGGAAAGAAAAGGTAAAAGAGAGACAGAAGCAACAGCAGGGCCATGCACTATTGGCTTCATGATGGCTCTAAGTGAGATAGTATCTAAGACCCCTCCCCCCAACAACTACTACTATTTCTCCAATGCCGACAAGTCTAGATAAAGTATAGGAGAGTCCTCACGTCTTTGAACACACCTGTGTCAGCTCCATAGCTAATCAAAGAAGTTCCTCTTTACCATGTAGTTGGCAGACCAGAACTCGTCACAGAATATCTGACCATGCTCATATCTCCTCAAGAAATTTCCATTACATGTCATCATATCTTTCTATTTTTTATTTTTTAAAATTTATTTATTTATTTTTAGTTTTCAACATTCACTTCCACAAGATTTTGAGTTCCATATTTTCTCCCCATCTCATTCCTCCCTCCACCCCAACATGACATGCATTTTGAATACCCCTTCTCCTAATCTGCCCTCCCTTCTATCTCTCCTCCCCCTTCTCTTATCCCCTTCTTCTTCAATTTTCCTGTAGGGCAGGATAGATTTCTATATTCCATTTCCTGTACATCTTATTTCCCAGTTGCATGTGAAAACAATTTTTTTTTAACTTTTGTTTTTAAAACTTTGGGTTCCAATTTTTCTCCCTTCCTCCCTTCCCACTCACCCTCACTGAGAAGGTTATACATGTGTATCATGCAAAACATTTCCATAGTAGTAATGTTGTGAAAAACTAAGTATATTTCCCTTAATCCTATCCCGCCCCCCATTTATTCTATTCTCTCTTTTGACCCTGTCTCTCCTCAGAAATGTG
>NW_020954565.1:7623236-7623305 GCF_900497805.2 Vombatus ursinus | reverse complement strand
GCTTCTGATCACCCCTTCCCCCAATCTGCCCTCCCCTCTATCATCCTTCTGCTCTCTTGTCTCCTTCCC
>NW_020954565.1:7622958-7623042 GCF_900497805.2 Vombatus ursinus | reverse complement strand
TATCACCCCTTCATCTTCAACTCAACCTGTGCCCTCTATCTATCTATCTATCTGTCTATCTATAAATATAATTTTTTCCCTCCA
>NW_020954565.1:7616677-7622783 GCF_900497805.2 Vombatus ursinus | reverse complement strand
GTAGGTGATTCTTGGTTGTAATCCTATCTCCTTTGCCCTCTGGAATATTGTTTTCCAAGCCCTGAGGTCCCTTAATGTAGAAGCTGCTAAATCTCATGTTATTCTGATTGTGTTTCCACAATACTTGAATTGTTTCCTTCTGAATGTTTGCAATATTTTCTCCTTGACCTGGGAACTCTGGAATTTGGCTACAATGTTCCTAGAAACTTTCCTTTGGGGATCTCTTTCAGGAGGAGATTGGTGGATTCTTTCCATTTCTATTTTGCCCTCTGGTTCTAAAATATCAGGGCAGTTTTCCTTGCTAATTTCTTGAAAGATGATGTCTAGGCTCTTTTTTTGATTATGGCTTTGAGATCGTCCAATAATTTTTAAATTCTCTCTCATGGATCTATTTTCCAGGTCAGTTGTTTTTCCCATGAGATATTTCACATTGTTTTTTTTTTTATTTTTTCATTCTTTTGGATTTGTTTTACAGTGTCTTGATTTCTCATCGAGTCACTAGATTCCAATTGTTCCATTCTAATTTTTAAGGAAGTATTTTCTTCAGCAAGCTTTTGGACTTCTTTTCCATTTGGCCAATTTTGCTTTTGAAGGCATTTTTCTCCTCATTGGCTTTTTGGACCTCTTTTGCCATTAGGGTTAGTTTATTTTCTTAAGGTGTTATTTTCTTCAGTATTTTTTTGGGTCTTCTTTAGTAAGCTGTTGATTTGTTTTTCATGATTTTCTTGCATTAGTCTCAGTTTTTCCTCCACCTCTTTTACTTGCTTCTCTAAATACTTTTTGAGCTCTTCCATGGCATGGGACCAATTCATATTTTTCTTGGAGGCTTTGGATGTATTAAGGCTTTGACTTTGTTGTCTTCTTCTGGTTGTATGTTTTGATCTTCTTTGTCACCAAAGTAAGATTCTATGATCTGACTCCTTTTATGCTGCTTGCGCATGATCCCAGCCAATTACTTGAGTTATAAACTCTTTCTTAAGGTAGGGGTCTGCTTTCAGTGTGGAGAATGTACTGTCCCAAGCTTTGGTGGGGGCACGGGGGGGTTTGCAGCTGTTTTCAGAGATACTTCTAAGGACCTGTAAATTTTCAGTTATTCCAAGGTGTTATGATCAAGGGCGAGGTGTTTACTCTTTTCCTGGCCTGTGCTCTGGTCTATGAATGACCGCAAGCACTCTTTTCTGCCTTGGAACTGTGAGGAGGATTTCCTCTCCACCCACACACAAACTCCACCATGCCAGCACTCCTCCTTGCCCCAGGACTGCCACCTAGAATTGTGATCCAGATCCAAGCATGGGCAAAGCAAGAGAATACTGCCTCAGCACCAGCAAAGAGATCCCTGCAATTCTCCCCTGCCCCCAATCAGTCACTAGATTCCCCCTCAGTCTGTGGGCCAGAAGCACCAAAGGCATCTGCTGCCCCAGGGCCACACTTGGGGACTGGGGCTGGGACCCTGCTTCTCTCTCACTGCAGTCACAGACTTTTCCTACTGACCTTCTAAGTTGTCGTTGGCATTCATGGATTGAGAAGTCTGGAAACTGCCACAGCTGCCCGTGGTTCAGTCCTCTGAGGTCTGCTTCAGGTTTGCTGAGGCCTGTTTTGCCTGTGCGCCTATGCTAAACTGCGTTCCTCTCCCACCCTGGTGCGATACACGTTTTTGATCAACCATCCAGGTTGTCTTGGGCTAGAAATTTGTTTCACTCTGTCTTTTTGTGGGTTCTGCTGCTTTAGAATTTGTTTAGAGCCATTTTTATAGGTATTTGGAGGGGTTGGGGGAGAGCTCAAGTAAGTCACTGCTTTTACTCTGCCATCTTGGCTCCACCCCCCTCATCATTCCTTTCTAGAAACCTTTCTAGAAGCTTTCTAGCTTCTTCTACTTATGAGATTTCATCAGTCATTCCCCTTCTCCTTCTAGTCTCCTCAAGGAAAGGTATGATTGTTGTCCTTAGTTCTCAAAGAGGATGAAAATGACATCACAGTGTGTCTGACTATGGCTGGTCAAACCAGATCAAGCTCGGAATGTTCTACCACAGGTTGGTTGTAAATAGTCCATGTGAACATTTGGGGTGGATTCTCTAAATGTGCACATCTCATATTTCTTTTTTTCTCTTTTTTTGGGGGGGGAGGGGTGAGGCAATTGGGTTAAGTGACTTGCCTAGGGTCACACAGCTAGTAAATGTTGTGTCTGAGGCTGGATTTGAACTCGGGTCCTCCTGACTCCAAGGCCAGAGCTCTATTCACCACACCACCTAGCTGCCCCATCTCGCATTTCTTTTAAGCAACTTCAATTCTGCTTTGCTCATAGAGCACAGCACCTTCTCTGATGAGGACACACCATACTGGGTGGTCCTGTGCCAGTGTCTACCATGTCACACATTCAATTCTAACAGTCTTAAGAGAGACTTTAAGAGTATTCTTGTATCGCTTCTTCTGACCACCATGTGAGCGCTTGCCCTGTGTGAGTTCTCAATACAATGGTCTTTTTGACAAGCATACATTTGGCCTTCAAACAACATGGCCAGCCCATCTGAGTTGCACTCCCTGTTATAGAGCAATAAGTGCTTGAGGCAGTATTTGAACCTAGTCTTCCTGACTAATAGTCCAATGTTTTACTAATTATTGTCTTGCTACAGAGGCAGCTCCTTTACTGAAGGTTATCTCCTCTATCTACAGATACTCATAGCTTAGAGGTAATCTCTAGAACTCCAGCTTACAGATTCAGTCAAAGGGAGGAGTTCAGTATAATCTTGGAGGAACTAGGGACTATTCCTCTCTCTTACCTTCCCCATTCTTAGAACTTTTGATTTGCAACAGTTCTCTCCATATTTAATATCATGAAAGTCCCCAGTATAAACTTCACATTCGTATTTTTGTTGTTGTTTCATTTTTCCATATCTGACTCTTTGTGACCCCGTTTGGAGTTTTGTTGGCAAAGATACTGGAGTGGTTTGACATTTCCTTCTCTAGTCATTTTACAGATGAGGAACTGAGGCAAACAGGGTTAAGTGACTTTCCAAGGATCATACAGCTAGCAAGTATCTGAAGCCGGATTTGAACTCATAAAAATGAGTCTTCCTGATGCCAGACCCACCACTCTTTCCATTGTGCCATCTAACAGCCCATTCATACTAATATAGGGCAAGCAAAACTCCAATGTGATTTCTACTCCCTCTATATCAGCCAAATTTCCTTCCACTGAGCAGGAGTTGGCAAGATATCTAAAGTGTTACCTGATTTTCTCTTTAAGCATTTAAGATATATTATTCAATTTATTGCTATCAGCAATATGTGCTAATTATCAATTCCATCCTTGGTAGAGCGGTATTTTTAGAAGTTTTTAAGATAAGGATGGCTACTTTCAGAGCTCCTATATCATTTTGGCTGAAGAATGGAATAGAAAAACTAGGCCATGGGTTGAACATAGACATGTGACTCTAGGCATAAATCTATGGACACTAATTTTAGAATATGTTCTTTAAAGAATCATAGTATTGTATTTTACATTACTTTATCATACAGAGAGAAAGTGATTAAAGAGTTGGCATAGTGATTAAAGAGTTGGCTTCAAAGCCAAAAAGATCTGGGTTCAAAGCCTACATCTGGCACATACTGACAATATGACTGACCCTGGACATGCCATTTAACTTTTCAGTGCTCTAGGCAACTCTCTAAGCCTTTAAATTGCAGAAAAAGTTCTTACCTGCTTTGGTAGAGGGATTTACCTTACCTGAGAGGACTGTATACCAGAGAAATCACAAGTCTAATCCTTATTCCTATTCTTTATCATCCTAACTCCTCTCTCAGAGGCCGTGCTATAGATGGTGTTTCTAGGATTGCTTAGTCTCATCAAGAACATTAGAAGAGAAGGAGAAAGGTGGGGTGAGAAAAGACCTTCCAGTATATGCACATATATGGTCCCCTGTTCTATATAAGCATATCCATATCCATATTCCATATATATATATATATACACACACTCCATATGCTCATATGCTTACATATATATACTATATATGTATAGTGTTTGTGTGTATACACACATATATGTATGCATGCACACATACAAGGTGTTTCAAAAGTCAGTAGAGTTTTAAGCTATTAGAGCTTTAAAGTGCACTAAGATTTTGGGGACATGCTATATTATCTACATCTTATATCTATTCCCACTTTATAGATGAGAAAACTGGGGCCCAGAGCTTATTACATTATATACACATATATACACATGCTTCTGCATATTTATGTATATATATATACATATACATGATGTTTGTATGTACAGAGAACTTTATATATGAATATCACATGTTAATTCTTAACATTATTGCATTTCATCTTATTATCTTTGTTTCACCGCCTACTCTGCCAAAATATTTTGAGCCCTGATTTTGTCATATAGTGTGTTAACTATATCTCTAAACTTTGTAATGCCTACACATTGATAATCATACTATTAATGCTTTTATCTAAGTCAGTGGTGTCAAATTAAAAGTGAAGTGAGTGTCTGTGGGCCACATATTGACTTAGAAAGTGGCAAATTAACCTTATCCATGGGGTATTTTATATTTATTAATTACATTTTAGTTTGTCTGGAGGACCAAGTTTGTTGCCTGCAATCAGGCAAAACTAGAAAACGCAAAGCAGAGATTCTTGTGGTATATCTCTGATGCCCTCTTTTCAAGTCTACATTGAATCATTACTTATTCTTCTTCCAGTCCTACTATTCAACCAGCTACACAACTACCTAATGGTATTATTTTTTAGGCTATGTTTCTCTATCATTTTCCACCAGAACAGTATTAAAGCCTTTGTCTTATGCTTCACTAAAATCTAGGTATGTTATTATATATAACATGTACCTGATGTAGCAGTCTAGAATCTGTTAAAAAAAAAAAAGGAGATTAGTTTACACTGGCATGAATTGTTCTCTATGGGTGCCTTTTGTGATTACTTTCTCCTTTTCTAAATATTCGCTAACTATTCCTTTAATAAAGTTTCCTAGAATTTTGTTAGAAAATAAAGCCAACATCACTGTCCTGTAATTTACACATCTATTCTGTAAATTAAAAAAAATCAGGATAACATTTGCCCTTCCTCAATCCCACAGAATTCCTCCCTTTTTCTATAGTCCTTCAGTGATCATAGATCAGTAATTATAGCTGTCAGTTTTTGTAGTGCCTTAATATTTTAGTTTAGCCAGGTGAAATCAATAATGAAGAATGGCTAGATGCTTTCTTACTTTTCCCTTTCTTACCTTGAGTGTCAATTTCCTATTACCCATTTTTGTTCTGTTCTTTCCACTCCAAATATCATTTCTCCTAGGCATAAAATATAGAAGCAAAGTGGGAGTTGAGAGGCATCACCTTTTCTCTGTTCCATTATTTTTGTCCCACTCATACTGCATAGTGGCCCTATCCTTTCTTGAATCCTCCTCTTCCACCTAATGTTGTTTTATAAAAAAGCAAACCTTTTGACTAACCTTAACTTTCATTGCCAGACTCAGCTTATTCTGAGTTTTAACACTCCTGATATCATTCTTATGGGATTATACCACATTTTGTATTTTCCTTCATTATTTGCCCTTGATTTCATCTTCTGTTTGTGTGTTTTAAAGCATAAATTGGTTGTTGGATTACCTGAATGTCTCTTTGGACAACTTCATCTTTTCCTTTTCCTTGGAATTATTTCCGTTTGTGTCTTTTCATTCTGGAGAATTTCCTAGTCCCTTCTTGGATGATTTCTCCTGGAGAATTTTAGGCTATTGGAATCCTATTTGTCCTTTCCCTGAACATTTTGCAAACAACTCTTCTAAAATCAGAGAACACCTTGAGAAGCTAAGGTTCCCATCATATCTTCTCTGGCTACAGGGTGATTCTGTTTAAAAGTTCCCATAATTTTTTCTTCAGCTTTTAAATGATGAAATTCTGATTAAAAATTAAGATCTTAGCTCGAGTAAGAGAGTTTCAACAGATATGTGGAAAATCAGCATTTGATATCATTATTATATCATGCCTTCAAGGTAGCCTTTGAATCTGTTTTCCAAACTCATCTCATCTCCTCTCTTCTCTTCTCCTCTCTTCTCTTCTCTTCTTTCTCTTCTCTTCTCTTC
>NW_020954565.1:7606384-7616649 GCF_900497805.2 Vombatus ursinus | reverse complement strand
TCTTCTTCTTCTTCTTCTTCTTCTTCTTCTTCTTCTTCTTCTTCCTCCTTCTTCTTCCTCCTTCTTCCTTTCTCCTTCCCCCTTCTTCTCATTCTCCTCCTCCCTCAGCCTCTTTGTCTCTGTGTGTCCATCTCTGTTTGCCTCTATCTGTGTCTCTGTCATCTGTCTGTCTGTCTGTCTATCTCACTGTTTCCAGTAGTATGTAGTATACTTGAATGGTAACATAATTTCTTTTTTTCTCCATCAATTTTTATGTAATTTCCCTGCCTCATATTTCCTCCAGCTGGTTCTTGAATTTCCTTGTATGCCTATATTTTAACATATAAAGTAATACTCACTTCCCCCTCTTACCTTTTTTTTTTTTGGTATCTTCTTTCTTTAAAGTGAATTGTTCCAAAACATATTCATCATGACTCCTATCTCTATAAGAGTTATGAGGAAAAAAATCACCTGTCGTATTGGATTCTCAACTTCATCTTGATTTTCATCCATACTTTGACATGTGTACGTAGACATCACTTTGCTATTGACTTCTTTCTTGGACTTTGCCTCCTGTGGACTTCTGAGTGTTTCTGTTGTTGTTCTTCCTAGTTACTCATTACGGTATCTAGCAATCTCCTTTTCTTTTTGTTTTGATATATTTCTTAAATTGATCAAAATTATAGAAAATAAATTTTTAGCAGCCCTTGTTTCTTTCCATCCCTGACTAGGGGACTACCATTACCATATTTTATTTAGTTTAGAAATGCCATTATCAGATACCAACTTTGCAAATCTTTCTGTTCTCAAAGTGTTTGTCTTTGCCATTAATGAATAGCAGTGGTGATAATGTCGTCTGTGTCCCTAAGGTCTTCAGCTTCTTGCCCAAGGTTTCGTTATCTTTAATAATGCTTATTAGATTCCTTCTGATGTTAGCATTTGTGCTCGTGAATATCTAGAAAGTTTGTAGCTAGGTCTCCATTAGTGAGAATAATGAATCCTCTAAAATGGTTACATTATTCAAATTCATATTACATATTTCCATTGGATTGGAACCAATGGCCAGTGTGGGAATTTATTTTGCTTGGCAATGTAAATTTGTACAAGACTTTTGTTTTTTTTTTCCATTGGGGAGTAGATAAGAGAGAGGAAAAAATGCTTATTAATTGAAAAAGTGATAAAATTTCATTTCACTTAAGACAAAATGAGGTGTCCAGGTCATGGAGTGATTGTTATATATAAGGGGTAAATACTGGTAAATGTTTAAAAACAAGTTCTCAAAAATGTATTCATGGCACATTTTAATGTTTAATCTGAAGATTAACATTATTAACATTTTGCTCATCAAGTTCCTAAGTCTAGAAATCAATAAAACAATAAAGCAAGCCCTGATTTGTGGTATTTGCCAATTTATGCATGTAAACACTCACACTGAAAATTTAACAATCTTGTAAAAGCCAGGTAGGCTTTTTTTACACAGGCTCCAGCACATCCCTGGACAGATAGCTAGCCCAAAGGTTATGCTGAACTCTGTGTGTGTGTGTGTGTGTGTGTGTGACAATAACTCTGAAAGGATCTATAATCCTTATGAGAGTTGGTAGAGTGAGTTCTTTTATCAGTGTCTAGCACTTGTGGTGTCTCACCAGGATGTAATGTGTGGTTAGGATCATTGAAAGTGGCAGAACTTGGATCAGAACCCAGTTGTCCTGAATCTATTTCCAATGACATAATTAGCTGTATAATATTGGGAAAATCAATTCACCACTCTGGACTTCTATTTTCTCATTGCTGAAACAAACAAACAAACAAACAAACAAATGAACAAAACACCTTATTTAAATTAGATGATCTCTAAAGTCTAATGGCAAAATAATGGATTGATCAAGAAAGGCCCTGAACAATTTGATGAATTTCTTCTCCCATTACAGGTCAACTTGAAGAGGTCAAAAGATGTGAACTTTGCTGTAGGCATATGAAGGGCACCTCCCAGGGAGGTAGATTTGTTGTTGCATACCTTTTGCATTGTTACCTAGGTATTGTAACTGCCTCCTGATGATTGGTTGGCTGAGCCCAGGAGGATATACCCCTATTAGAAGAGCTGTCCTTTCTATGGACAATAAAAGTAAATGTGCATGGAGTTCCCCTTTCCCTTATGCTTTCTCTTCCTTGGGCTTCCAGATTGGAGTATAACAAGGTTGGAGGTAGGAAAGTGGATTTTGCTGCTGATCTTTTCCCCTTTTTCCTAGGTAGAAAATGATGACTTGTAGAAGAAGTATATGGCAAGATGCCTGTGTTAGCCAGTATAGTCTTATAGGGGAGTTCCTGGATTTCTAGTCCCTGGCCATCTTCTGACTTTCTGTTACTTCTTCTGAGCCCAAGTCAATCTAGCAGTACTGAGAATAAACTTTTCTAGCCTTGGAGGTTACTTCATGGAAACTGGTGAGCTATTGTGTTAGAGGATACAGTCCCACAGGGTTACCCCTAGAACCTAAAATTGCAGCTGCCATCTGGGAACTCAAACTTCAAGTGTGAAAGCTAATTTTGGAGAGTAGCTCATGGGAGTACTGGTAAATGTTTAACCACCAGGTCTCTGGTCTGTGTGTGTGGGGAGGATGTAAGCATGTCACATTTTTAAGTTTAATCCATCTTATTGTTACTTTCTCTATCATTTTCTTAAGTCTAGACAATCAACAAAACAATAAATTTAGCCGTGATTTAGAGTTTGCTCATTTCCAAGGTGTAAATGCCCATATTGAAAAATTAAACAATTGGTTCTGGTGGTTGGAGCTTACTTCAGCATGTTCCTGGGAAGGTTTGCTAATCATAGGATTATTAGGATCATAGATTTAAATCTGGAAAGGACCTTAGAAGTTACATAATTCAACTCTTATACTCTACAGGAAACTAAAGAAGGCCTAGACATGTTAAGTGACTTGCTAAATTCACATGTATAACTATTAGCAGAATTGTGACTATGACTTGCAACCAGGTGCTTTAACTCCTAATCTAGCAAACTTTTCAATCTACTATTCTTATCATATGGGCAATATATAAAAAGTCTTATAAGAGATATTTAATGCTTCCTAAAATATTGTATTTACATTAGAGTAACACATTTTAAACACTCTGTTTTCCAGAGCTACCTATTTGACTTAATCAGTGACTTAATAGAACCTAATTTGTGCAAAATACAGAAAAAAACAGACTTAAATCTAGAGAGATAACTTCTTCCAGCTCCTTTTTCTCCCTTTCTGCATAACTAAATACCACTTAGGTCATAACTGTTCATTTTATAATCAGCAAAAGCTAAGAGTCCTCTTTCTAAAAGTTTTGGTAAGGTACCCGAATATTTATAGCTTCCAAATTTAATTGTCCAATGTTCTGGAAGTAAAAATGGAAACTGACTGTACTATTGATCAGAATTCATATGCCATCTATTTACCAAAGTTCTCCAGGATTTCCTTATCATCATGTATAACCTTCCTTTCTGTTCAGCTGAAATCCCAAGCTAATGAATGAGGTTGTGGAGGAGTGAGAAACATTAACTCACTAGATTTTACAGGCACAAAACTAGACATTCAGATGAATGAATTATAGATTAAGCTGTCAGTTCAGCTCTCTCAATCATGCTTTTTAACATGGCTGGTCATGGGCCGGTGGTGGTGTTTATTTTAATGTGGGGAATGATCTAAATTTTTATGGAAGTGTCTTTCCCCTAGAAAAATGAATATGAAATGGAGAATAATTAACAAGTAAAGCAAAACTCCCTACAGAAAGATTTGCACTCCACAAATAAAGATGGTGAATGTGGTAGAATATATGTATATGTGAAACAGCAGTCCTTTTAAAAGTTTGCACAGGTCTCTCTCTCTCTCTCTTTCTTATGAATGCATTCATTCATTTCATCACAGCTTGTGTGTGTCTGCCTGTTCCTGTGTGTGCGCATGTCTGAGTTCTGGAAAGCTGCTCTGTATTACCTCAGAACAACTGCATGCAGAAAATGTTTGAAGATGATTAAATTTGTGTGATTCCATTTATTATTCAATAATGAAATTCTGCAGTCCAAAGTGTGAAAACAAGAACACAAGAAGGAAGAAGACAAATAAATTATGACAAGTATCTGATTCAAGTAGAAACTATGTGAAATAACAGATGAGAAGCACTGAAACTTTTTTTTCATGAAATAAGTTAAGGAAAAAATGTCTCAGGTAATGAAGTTCAGTATTGGGCACAAAAAAGTTCTCTGTGCTAGGGAGCAGGCCATTCAAATATATATATATATATACATATATATGTATATATATATATACATATATATATGTATATATATGTATATATATATTTGAAGTGTCTTTCTAAGGATAGTCTAGAGCTAATGTTAAAAAAAAAAACTACAATAAACTTATGCCCAATCACACTGATCTCTTCCTTCTGGAGATTTTCAATATATTAGACATCCATATTAGCTTTTAGAAAGGAGAAAATCTTTTATAAATCTTAAAAAATGTTTTTGTGAACTATTTTCTGGGTATGATTTCAAAGGTCATTATAATATGTAAATCAAAAAATAAATTAAAATTATATAAACATGACATTTTATGACTCAGGGAAGTAGAATGTTATGGTGGTGAGAAAGCTGGCTTAAAAGTTGGTCAGGAACAGTCACTACACTGACACCTACTAGCTTTATGACCCTGGACATATCACTTAACACTCTTAAGATTCTACCTTGTAGAGCAATTGCAACCTGCATTAGTACAGGAAATTTTCTCTCTGGGAATTTACTATGTCAATAAAATCCAGATGTGATTCTTTTGACATAGGGAACTGTCAGTGAGGACAATCCCTTTGTATATTGATGCTTCAACAAATCAATCAAGAAACATTATTAAGCATCCATTATGTTCCCAGACATGGTGCTTAGTGCTGGGGATACAAAGAAAGGGGGAAAAAGGCTTAAAATGTCTATGGGCCATCCAGTTTGAGATATCTAATAAGCAGTTAGAGATGTGAGACTTTGATATTAGGAGAAAGGATTGAAGGAGGATTGAGAAAAGGCCATTATATTTGGCAATGAAGAGATCATTGGTAATTTTGGACAGTGCCATATCAGTTGAATGATGAAGTCAAATTCAGACCTCAAAGGGCAGGCACCAATTGTAGATGATGACGTCAAGGAGTTTAGTCACCAAAGTGAGGGTAGACATAGAATGATAGCTAGTTTTAGTGGCCAGATCAAATGAGAGGTTGTTTTTTTTTTATAATAATGGAGACATGGAAGTGTTTTAAGCATTGGAGAAGCAGGCAGTAGAGTTGGAGACATTGAAAACTAGTGAGAAAGTGGGGGAAAGAGACGGGAAATAATTTTTTGGAGAAGGTGAGATAGAAGGTTATCATTTCTGCATTAGATGGATTAACCTTGGTAAGAAAAAGGACCACTTCACATAAAATGAAGTTCTCAGCTGAGAGGATGAGAGGAGGAGGAGGAGGCGGCATGAAAAGGGGTGCAAAGGTTTAGAAAACTTTCTGAGGTGAGTGAGATAGTGTGTGGATTGGGGTGTGTGAAAAGTTTGTCAGGCCTCAGAGAGGCCCCAAGTGACATCAAGTGACATAAATCTTAGTGTATCCAGTTAGCATGGTCTGATGATTTTTACTAACTTTATTCAGTAACATATACATAGGAGAAAAGACAGGAATTGGGGTGGGGCTGTAAGGAATACAAGTCTGAGGCCTGACTGGGCAAGATCAGTGACAGGATAAGGTGTCAGGGACTTGAGACAAAAAGATAGTGTAGAAATAAATCCATATGGGGACTGAAGGAGATTGCAGCCAGTGATGGCTGGGAAAGAATTGAGGGGCCCCAAAATACCATTAAGTGTTTCTGGGTGAAGAAGCATAATGCCCACCTTTCCTATTTCTCCTGCTTTGCAGAAGAAAGATGTGAAGGCAAAGACCCAAAGGTAAAAAAATAAAAAGGGCTGAAATAAGTTATCTCTTTCATAGGTCCTTGCAAAAGGGGACTCCTCTCACTGAAGTCCATATTCCTGAGTCCCAGCAAGCCAATTATCTTAGTTAGTCCCAGTCACTAAAATCCAATTAAGATCATCTCCTGTAGTCTCAAGGAGATGCCAATGGTCATGTCCATATTTTCCATGGAAAGATACTTTTCAGATCTGTGAAACTTAATCAGATTGATTAGGCAACTCATGAAACTGATTGGAGAACTACCTTGATCAATCCAGCTTACACTTAGCATAGCGCCTTACACATAGTAAGTATTTAAACTTAATACATGTTTATTGACTGAATTTATAAACTTTAAGCACTAGAGAAGTGAGAGGTTAGTATGTATTAGAAGAGTTGGAGAAAATTTCAGTGAAGTAATACTTCAGATGGATCTTCAAAGAAAGTAGGTTCTGCATAGAGAGAAAGGAGGCATAAGGGCATTCCAGTCTGTGGAAAGACATGTGAACAGTGGCATGAAAGTAGGCATGAGTATGATATGCTTAGGGTATAATGAGGACACAGTTCTGATGGAGAAGAAGGGATTTATTAGGAAAAAGTTTTGAAACAGTTTACATAGTAAAGGGGTGGATCCAAATTATATAAACCCTGAATGTTAGGCAGGAACTATATCCTCACCATGGAGGTTAACTAATTAGTGAGTATAGTTAATTTAGTGAGTATAGTTAATTTAGCTGATGATTCTTATCCTAAAGACTTCTTCCTCCAAGGGAAATGTTGGCAGAGTAAATTTTCCATGGAGTACTGAAATAGTCAAGTTTTAGAGCTTCCATGAGTGGAAAGAAATGGAGTCAGAAAAATAACACATAGACTCTTCCTACAGTGGAAAAGTGAAGTGTATATTTTTGGAAAGTTGTGCTTTGAGGCCTGCATACCAGAATTTTGCTGGTGTTTATGTACTATGATATTTTTTCTTCAATGGTGTCAAGAAAGGTAATTTTTTTTCAGGATACAAAAGCCCAAAGTGAATTAGTTGATGATTCAGGAGCATTTTGGGGGCAGTCTTCCACAATTACAGAATACAAAGAAACAGTGTAGAAAGTGTCAACACAGGGCAAGAAATGACAACAACAATTTTCTCAACTCCTCATGAAGACTCTTCTAATTACCTCTGGGAATTTTGAATGAGATACACCATGGCAATAATTCTTTAAATAAAATTTTGTGTTAGTGACTTCATTTTTTGAGTGTGTACATTGAATCATAAGGCAAATTACTTCATTTTCTCCTCCAAATCATGGAATCTGGAAACCAAATCATGGCTTCTAATAGGCATAATTCTTTTTTTGCCTCACCTCCATCCCCTAAGATATTTTATTTTACTAAAATTGCAAAGCCTGGTATACTTCTTAGTAGAGTTAGCTAAATCTCAAAAGGCATCCTCTTGGAACAAGGCTGTTTATACAAAATGTTCCAAGAGGGTTTCTATTTCTGATGAAAGCAGATGCCTCTTGCTGTCTTCAATTTCCTTTGAAAATTACTTAAATACCACTTCCTAAAGGCAAACATTTATTTTTTTCTTTTTACTAAACTAGATGGAGAAGTTTATTCAAACTCTGGAGAAAGAACTATTTTGGGTTTGTTTCTTTTGGTTGATTTTGTTGGAGTAGAGAACTGGAGAAGAAACCCCTACTTTTAATGTTGACCAGGCACCTGTTCTGCAACTGATAATCTAAGAATTACCTGGGCATGGAGAGACTAAATGATTTACCTAGGACCACACAACCAGTTTATTTCAGTCAGAAGTCTTGAATGTAATTCCAAGATTGGTTGACTACCCCACTATACTTTGCTGCCTCTCAACCATCTAAGTGGTTTAACATAATTTAAAGGTTTGGCTATTGTTGACATATAGGAAAAAATGTCAATGGTAAAGAATGAATTATATTAAAATGCTATATTTTAATGATGTCCTTTCTTGGACAGTCAGCATAGCATCATTTATAGAGGATAGGCTTTGACATAGGGAAGAACAAATTCAAGTCACATCCCAAATACATACTACCTCCAGGACCCATGGTGACTCATTTCATCTTTTTTTTTCTTTTTGGTGAGGCAATCAGGGTTAAGTGACTTGTCCAAGGTCACACAGCAAGTGTCTGAGGCTGGATTTGAACTCAGGTCCTCTGACTCCAAGGACAGAGCTCTGTTCACTGTGCCACCTACCTGCCCCTCATTTTATCTTTCTGTGTTCCAAGTAAGTGTTTAAGATTACAAATTGCAGGTGTCTTGTCAATATGTGTTACTGAAGGGAGTTTAAAAAGTGGACATTTTCATTCTAATGAAATTACAGTTGTAGACCATAACAAATGAACAAAAAACCCTAATTCTACCTGGGTATAGATCCTATATTCAAAAAGAGACAGAAAACTACTTAGTTTATGGAAAGTCTATTCCATTTTTACACATAACTTACAATTTTTCATTATTAAAAATGAGTTAGTCATTACTTCCAGTACATCCCTGCTTCCAGCTTGCCCCTTCTTTTGTGTTTACAGTTTATCACACTGTTTTATGTATCTTCTCATGTCATTGGAAAAAAACCTGATTGAATGAAAATTAAGCAATAATCTTTCCTTTAATCATTTATTCAAGAGTATATTGTAGGTCATTTAGTTTGCTTCACAGAGATGAAATTGGTGAGGTCAAACAAATTAGATTGCCATAATGGTGCAGTGGAAAGACTAATGGATTTAGATATAAGTTTGAATCCTGAGTCAGCTATTTACTACCTAGGTGACCTTGGGTAAGTCGGTTCACCATTCTGGACATCAGTTAATCTCTAACGTGAGGAAATTGTACTAGATATCTAAAGTCCTTTTGAGTTCTCTATAAACCTTTAAATTTTATCAATTCAATATCAATAATTATAATCAAGAAAAATATCAGTAAACTACTACTTGTCTACTCTTTCTCTGAGCACTGTATAATTCTCTGTGTGATGCTCCATCTCCCACCCAAAAAGTATAGATGTACCCCAAGACTCTATCCTGTACCCATTTCTTTTCCCTCTATAAATTCATGATCCCACTCCCATAGACATTTTTTCAAATGTTTTATCCTTCTTCAAGTCTCCCATGACTTCTTCTCTTCCTCTCCACTCAGCTGAATATCTTGTCTCATATTTCACTGAAAAAAATGAGTTAATTGACCAAGAACTCCCTCTTTCCCCCTGCTCCACATCTTACATCACTCAAATGCTTTCCTCTGTTATCTTCTTCATCCTATCTCATATGATGAGGTGGCCTTTCTCCTTGTCAAAGCACACCCCTCTACATGCAGTCCTCATCATTTTTTACCTCTCTAGAGCTTTTGACACTGTCAATCACCCTCTTCTTTTCAATACTTTTCTTCTCTATAGTTTTTCATAACACTGCTCTCTTGGTTCTTTTCTACCTATCTTTACCTACCTACTTACCTTTACCTACCTGAATGTTATTGTCTGCCAAAGCTCTGTTTTTTTAAAGTTGTTTCTTCTTTTTGTCGTCTCATCAGATCCCATGATTTAATTATCATCTCTATGCTGATGATTCTCAAATATAATTATCCAGCTCTAACCTCTCTTGAACTCCAGTTTTATGTCTCCAACTACCTATTGGATATCTAAAACTTGATGTCCCACAGGCATCTTAAACTAACATATCTGAAATTGGACTCATTTTTTTCCCTGTCCTCAAGATATCCCATCTTCTTAGCTTTCCTATGGCTTTTGGGGGCACCATTATCCTCTGTATTACCCAGTCTCACAATCTAAGTATCATCTTTGAATTATCACTCTTTTCCCACATCCAATCAGTTGCCAAATCCTGTTGATTCTGATTCAGGTCTTCATTGCATCATACTTGGATTACTGCAATAGACTTCTGGTTGTTCTCCCTTCCTCAAGTCTCTCCCCACTCCAGTTCATCTTCCACTCAACCATCAAAAGTAATCTTTCTAAATTATGATTCTATCCATGTCACAAACACCCCAATCAGTATGCTCTAAGGGATCCCTTTAAACTCCAGGATCAAATAAAAAATAGTTGATTTGGCTTTTAAATCTCTCCATAAGCTGGAATCTTCTTACTTTTCCAGTCTTATTTTTAAAAATAGTATTTTATTTCCTCTCAATTATATGTAAAAACAATTTTTAACATTCATTGGTTTTTTAAAGCTTTGAGTTTAAAATTTTATCACTCTTTTCCTTCCCTCCCCTCTCCCCAAGATGGTAAGCAATCTGATATAGTTTATACATGTGCAATCATGTAAAACATTTCTATA
>NW_020954565.1:7596826-7606220 GCF_900497805.2 Vombatus ursinus | reverse complement strand
AAGGAAGGAAGGAAGGAAGGAAGAAAGAATGAAAGAAGCAATTTTCCTTCAATTTGAATTTAGTCAACATCAGTTCTTTCTCTGGTGGTAGATAACATTTTTCATCATGAGTCCTTTGGTATTGTATTGCTGAGAACAGCCAAATCATTCACAGTTCTGTATTGTGTTGCTGAGAATAGCCAAATCATTCACAGTTCTTCATTGTGCAGTATTGTTATTGTGTACAGTGTTCTCCTTGTTCTGTTCACTTCATTTTGTATCAGTTCATGTGAGTCTTTCCAAGTTTTTCTGCAGTCATCCTGCTTGTCATTTTTATAGTGTAATAATATTCCATTACAATCATATATTACAGCTTATTTAGCCATTCCCCAGTTGATGGGCATCCTTTTGATTTCCATTTTTTTCAGGCAGTTGCAGTTAAGTGACTTGCCCAGGGTCACACAGCTAGTAAGTGTCTGGTCTGAGACCAGATTTGAACTCAGTTCCTACTGACTCCAAGGCTGGTGCTCTATCCACTTGATTTCCATTTCTTAGCCACCACAAAAAGAGCTGCTATAAGTATTTTTGTACAGATAATTCCTTCTCTCCTTTTTATGTCTTTGGGATATGGATTTAACAGTGGTATTGCTAAATCAAAGGGTATGCACAGTTTTATAACCCTTTGGGCATAGTTCCAAATTACTCTCCAGAATGGTTAGATCAATTCATATCTCCACCAACAATGCATTAGTGTTCCAATTTTCCCACATGTCCTCCAACATCCAACAATTTCCTTTTTTTGTCAGAGTAGCCAATCTAACTGGTATGAGGTGGTACCACAGAGTTTTTTTAAATTTGCATTTCCCTAATCAATAGTAATTTAGATCATTTTTATTTGACTATAGATAGCTTTGATTTCTCTGTCTGAAAACTACCTGTTCATATTCTTTGACCATTTATCAATTGGTAAATGACTTGTGTTGTTATAAATTTGACTTGATTCTGTATATATTTGAAAAGTGAGGACTTTTTTCAGAGAGACTTGCTGTAAAATTCTCGCCCCCCATTTTTCTGCTTTTCTTCTAATTTTGGTTGCATTGATTTTGTTTGTGCAAAACCTTTTTAATTTTATATAATCAAAATTATTCATTTTGTATTTCATGATGCTCTCTACATCTTGTTTGGTCCTAAATTCTTCCCTTATCCATAGATCTGACAAATGAACTATTCCATGCTCTGGTATCATCCTTTATGTGTAAATCATATGCCCATTTTGACCTTGTCTTGGTAAGAGTGTGAGATGTTGGTCTATACCTAGTTTCTGCTATACTGTTTTCTAGTTTCCCCAGCAATTTTTGTCAAATGATGAGTTTTTGTGCCAAAAGCTTGGATCTTTGGGTTTATGAAACACTAGATTACTATGGTATTTATGTTTTATTGGCACTTTTGGTTTTTACATCTCAGTCATTTTTTTTAACACTGTCCAACTTCCCATGAGACATTGAATCTGTCAGTTTGTTCAGCCATTAATCATTTGACATGTGCCCATTTTGTTTCTAGTTTTTTGTTTTGTTTTGTTTTGTTTTTCTCCCAAAGAGTATTGCTATGGCTCTTTCACAATATATAGAATCTTTGTTTATGTCATGGGCCTTTTTAAGGTATATGATCAATAATGTCATCATAGATGCGAAGGGTATGAACAGCATAGAGGCTTTTCTTATATAGTTCCTAATTATTTTCCAGATTTTTTAAAAGCAATTCAGTTGGAGAATGACTTGTATTTTCATAAATTTGACTCAGTTTTCTATATATTTGAGAAATGAGGCCTTTTATCAGAGATACTTATTGCAAAATTTCTCCCCAGTTTTCCACATTCCTTATAAAAATTATTTTTAAATATTCTTTGACCACTTATTTATTGAAGAATGGATCTCAGTGTTGTATACTTGCATTAGTTCTCTTTGTTACTTTACTATTAGATTCTTCTTCAAAATCTTCCTAAGATAATTCAAATGGATTGTCTTAGGAAGATTCTGAAGATCATTTGACAGGATAAGATACCAGACACTGAGGTCCTTTCTCAAACTAAACTGCCAATCATTCAAACCCTACTTCACAGAGCACATCTCCAAAGCATTGGCCATGTTTGAATGCAAAACATATGCTTGCCAAAAATACTTTTATTAAGAACCCACACAGGGCAAGTATTTACATGGTGGTCAGAAAAAGTGGTACAAGTGATACTCTCAAGGTCCCTCTCAAGAACGTTGGAATTGATTGTGCGACATGATTGTGTAACACTGGCACAGGACCACTCAGCATGGCCTATCCTCATCCAGAGGAGGTTCTGTGCTCTATGAACAAAGCAGAATTGAAGTAGATCAAAAGAAATGAGAGATGCACAAATTTAGAAACTCTACCCCATATGTTCACATAGACTGTTTGTGCCCTACCTTTGATAGAACATTCTGAGCTAGTATTGGTCTGATCAGCCACAATCAGACCCACTGTAACTTGACTTTAGCATAGTGAGATCATTTTGGTCCTCTTCGAGAGCAAAGGACAACAACCAACCACCAACTAACCAACCATTAGACTCTTGTGATCATATATTTACTGTAAAAATTTTAACCTCCTGTGACAGTTTCTCTTCTTATTCTAACTGAACTGATGTTTTAAAAATATTACACAATTGAGATTGTCTATTTAATTTTTTGTAATACCTGAGTCACTTGTTTGATTAAGAATTCTCCTCCTACCCATAGTTATGGAAGGTATATGAAACCTACAAAACCTCTATAAAAGATATGAAAACTCCTTTAGTTTTTTCTTAATTTTTTATAAGTGTGCTTTTTATACTTAGATTATCAATTGGGTATCACTATTAATTTGGAGCTGTTTTGGCTTATGGTATTTGTCTAAGCTTAACTTCTGTCCAAATGACTTCAATATTCTAGAAGTTCTTATCAAATAGAGAGTTCTTTCCCTGGTAGTTTGTGTACTTGTGTTTTTTCATACATTGAGCTGCTATATTCATTTTCATCTGGGCCTTGCTTATGTAGCATCTAGCATGACCTGTTATTGATGAAGACATACTGGTTCTTTCCAATCATCAATTCCTTTATTAGCTGGTCACTAACTATTACCCTAATTATACACTGACAAATTTTTCCAGGAATCAAAGGCAATCTTATTGACTTATTTTGAAGACTTCATTTATATATGTTTTGGGATAACAATTTTGGGATTCTAGTTCTTCAATGTCGTTCTCCAGTCCTGTGAAGACCCTAAGTGTTACTTGGCTAACATCACAAAAGTTCTCCTATAAATGGCAATTGCTTGAAAATGTTAGTATATTATCTCAAAAAACAGTGATACTTTGCTTATCTAGGCCATTGCCTAGAATTCCAACCTCTGGACTTGTAAAGACAGGACTCAGTTTGAGAGGCAGCTTTGTAAAATTACCACAGCCACATTGGACACCAAAATTATTTATAAAGACAGACCACTATTTAGAGGAAGGAAAGTATGGGAGCTTATTATGCCCTCATCCTGAGTTTACTCTGGGAAAATTCTTAACTATGACTCATGCCTAGGCTTCTTCAAATATATAACAAAGGGTCCCCAGATCCCATATTACTCAAGGTAATATCTGTATATATTGAGCCAGAGGAGTGTTTATTTTACCTCCTTCACTCATGTGAAAACATAAAAAAACCCAACTTAACAGAAGCTCAGAGACAATACAGAAAATATATAATATCATCATCATCATAAAGCTAACGTTTATATAGTGCCTACTATGTGCTGGGCATTATGCTAAATGCATTACAATTATTAGCTCATTTGATCCTTACCACAACCCTGGGAGTTAGGTGCTATTACTACCCCTATTTTACAGTTGAAGAAACCAAGGTAAACATCGGTTGAATGACTATTCCAGGGTCATTCAGCTGGTAAGTGTTTCTGAGGCTAGATTTAAATTCAGGACTTCTTAAATCTAGGCCCAGTCATCTATCCATTATACCACATTGCTGTTGTTCAGTCATTTCAGTTGTGTTTTCTTGGCAAAGATACTTGAGTGGTTTGCCATTTCCTTCTCTAACTCATTTTACAAATGAGGAACTGAGGCAAATAAGGTTAAGTGACTTGCAAAGGGTCACATAGCTAGTAAGTGTCTGAAGCCATATTTGAACTCAGGAAGACTCATCTTCCTGACTGTAGGCCTGGTACTCTGTCCACTGTGCCACCTAATTGCCCTATTGCACCACCTAGCTGCTCCCAATACAGATAGAACTTATGATACTTATACACAATTAATGTAATCCTTCTCTGTTTCTGGTGAGGCCTACTTTGCATAGGGAAACATAAAACTAATCCCTCCATCCTGTAGATTTATTTTTCCTTGCAAGAGAAATTAACTTCGAGTTGCTAACAGAGTGTTCCTTCTACATTCTGGTTAGTCTTATATTCTATAGAAAGGACTGCACTCAGACTTATATCACTGTGTTGTGATTCTTGTGATTTGAACTCAAAGGGAAATGAACTTGGGGATACCAAGTGATTCTCACTTTCTACCCCACAGAATGCTGTACTAGCATCCAGAATAATTATTCTGGTTCAGATATAACTCAGTTCAGTCTAGTGATTCAGGATTGGGGTTAGAAGGCAATGAGATACTTGTCTACCATAAAATGTAATAAAAATGGCTTTACTAATTAAAAATGATGTATTTCCTAAGGTTATAAAGTTGGTAATTCATATAAAACTTCTACTCCCTTTTGCCTTCTCATTAACTATGACAACCTGCTATGCTAGGCTAGAAAGGCAATCAAATTCCATTAAATCCTCTGACACCTATCTTGTAGGCTAGGCCTTTTATGCTGCAGGCAGCAAAGAAGCCAAAATAATGATGATCCAGAGAATGATCTCCCTTTCTCTTTAAAAGGAAGCGAGACTAGCCTGCAAAACAAAACAAAAAACGGGTCTTGCTTTTACCACACATGGTACTAATCTGAATGCTTTCACTCCCTAAAAAGAAAAAAAATTAGGGCTGTTAAACAGGAAATACCCCTTTGTATTATAGCCACAATATATCAATAATTTGTGGTTACAGTGATATGAAAATTGCAAGTTCTTATTCCTCCATATTAGGCTATATTTGCCATTCCTCCAGCTTTAGTAGTCATATTCACGTATTTCTTTTCTCTGCTAGAGGCTTATCCTTCCTAGGAAATCCCTTATAGAAAAGGAGATTTCAGCGTTTTTAGTTTGGAGTTGCTAGAGAAAAAATTCCCAATGTGAGTGCTGACCAGAAAATCATTCCACTCTTGCTAAAAGGTTAGATTATGGTATTGGGCACTGTCTTGACTCTATGAAGAATTTCCCATTTTCTGATGGAAGGTTGCATTCTGGAACTTTAATTTTTGGAGTTTGTAGAGAGGGAAAGCCTATGTTAAAACTTCCATCACTCAGATCATATAGGTCCCTTTCCTATAATTGAAAATCTCTCTCTCTCTCTCTCTCTCTCTCTCTCTCTCTGTCTTTGAATAGGACCTCATCATTACTGTCTTTTGGGTCAAGAGACTGCCAATTCTGGGACACTTGAGTGACTCCTTATTCAATCAACCAATCAACCAATTTTTAGTAGTCTATTACTGTGGTAGCTGTAGACATTACAAGTGCAAAAATGAGACACTCCCTTTCTCTAGGAGTTTACATTCTACTTAGGGAATTTTGACTTGTTCATGGGTAAGTAAATTTAAGATATGTGTATAGTATATACAAAGTCATGGCATGGGCACAAAGAACTGGGAAAGTCAAGAAGGGTTACTTAAAGGGAGAGGTACATAAGCTAAACCTTGTCAGTAGTATGGATTCCAAGATGAAGAAGAAAAAGAATCCAGGTATGTGGGGCAGTTTGTGTGAAGATGTGAAGAGAGGAGATGGAATGTTGTTTGTGGAGGAGAGCTAGTAAATCAGTTTAGCTTGAAATTTAGAGTGTTTAAGCAGTAATACCATATAAAAAAACTGGAATAATATTTAAAAGGCATTAAATGATAGAAAATCCAATAGTTTTGTTCTGGCAGAAATTGGAAGTTATTGAAGATTCTTTTTATATTTATATTTCTTTAATTTTTTTAGCTAATATAAATCTACCTTCTCTACTTCCCATCTTACTCCCTATCCCATGCCCCATTGAAAAAGAAAGATAATACCATTGTAATAAATGTTCATGGGCAAGCAAAACAAATTCCAACATAGGTCATGTCCAAATAAATATATATCTCAATCTTCACCCTGTATCCATCACCTCAGGGGGTGAGTAGCATGTTTCATCTTCAGTCTTCTGGAATTGTAGTAGGTCATTGCATTGATCAGAGTTTTTACATTTTCCAAAGTTATTTGTCTTTGTAAAGTTGCTGTTGTAGTATACATTGTTCTTTTTCTGCTCATTTGACTCCGCAATAATTCACATAAATCTTTCCATATTTCTTGAAATTATCCTTTTCATCATTTCTTATAGCACAGTAGTATTCTAGTACCATGATTTGTGCAGCCATTCCTTCTTAGTTTCCAGTTCTTTACAACCACAAAAAGAGTTACCTCATTGAACACATGGGTCCTCTTCATCTTTCTTTTATCTCTTTGGAACATAGACTTAGTAGTGGTATCGGATTGGATCAAGGGGTATGTATAGTTTAGTAATTTGGGGATATTAGTTCCAAAATGCTTTCCAAAATGGCTGGACCAGCTGAAAACTCCACCAATAGTACATTAACAAATGTACTTTCTGCAGCCCCTCCAACATTTGTCACTTTCCATTTTGTTAACTTTGCCAACCTGATGGGTGTGAGGTAGAATTTTAAAGATGCATTTATTTTCACTTCTCCAATTATTAGTGATTTGGAGCATTTTTTTTCTCATGGCTATTTATGGTTTGCTTGGATTTCTTTTTCTGAAAACTGCCTCTTCATGTCCTTTAAACATTTATCAATTGGAGTTTACTCTTATTTTTGTAAATTTGAATTAGTTTCCTACATGTATTAGAAATCTTCATCAGAGAAACTCATTGTAAAGATTTTCTCCCAGTTTACTGCTTCTGTTTTAATTTTTGCTTCATTAGTTTTGTTTGTACAAAAGTTTTTTTTATTGATCAAAATACTTCTTTTTAATGTCTGTGATTTTTTTCTACCCTTTGGTAATGAACTTTCTCTTATCCATAGTTTTATAAAACATTTTCTTCATTTCCCATTTAATTTGTTTATGATACTACATCTATGTCATATACCCTTTTGGAGCTTATCTTGGAGATGATAGTCAATACCTAGTTTCTGCCAGATTGTTTTCTAGTTTTTTTTTCTAGCAGTTTTTGTTAAATAGTGGATTCTGACCTCAAAAGCTAGTATCTTTAGCTCTGTCAAAAACTATTCTACCCTGTTCAATTTGTTTCTGTATATTGAAAACCTAATTCATTCCACAAATCAACTTCTCTACTTGTTAACTAGTACCAATCATTTTGATGATTAATGCCTTGAAATACAGTTTGAGATCTGATGTTTCAAGGCTTACTTCCTTCCTATTTATTATTATTTTTTTCTCTTGCAATTCTTGACCTTTGCTTTTCCACATGAATTCCATTACTTTTTTTAGTTCTCTAAAGTAATCCTTTGGAAGTTTGATTGTTATGGCATTGGAAAATGCATATTATTTTAGGTAGCATTGTCATTTTAATATTTTTATTGGCTCAACCTACCCATAAGCAATTAGATTTCTCCTATTATCTAGGCCTATCTTGTGTAAAAGGTGTTTTGTATTTTCATGTAATTTCTTTATGTGTCTTGGCAGGTAAGACTTGGCAAGTATTTTATATCTCCTGTAGTGATTTTAAATGGAATTTATCTTTCAGTGTTTTATACCTTATGTATTTATTTTATATCATGCAAAATTTTCTGAAGTTAGTAATTTTTTAAACNTGTATTTTCATGTAATTTCTTTATGTGTCTTGGCAGGTAAGACTTGGCAAGTATTTTATATGTCCTGTAGTGATTTTAAATGGAATTTATCTTTCAGTGTTTTACACCTTATGTATTTATTTTATATCATGCAAAATTTTCTGAAGTTAGTAATTTTTTAAATTAATTTTAGTTGATTCTCTAAGATTTTCTCACTATAGTTAGGATCTAGGTGGCACAAGGATAAAGTGCTAGGCCTGGAGTCAAGAAGAACCAAGTTCAGATACAGCCGCAGACACTTACTAGCTGAGTGACCATAACTAAGTCACTTAACTTCTATTTCTCTTTCCTAATCTGTAAAATGGGAATAATAATAGCACTTACCTCCCAAGGTGATTGTAAGGATCAAAGAAGATGTTAATTTCAAAGTACTTAACGTAGTACCTGACACATAGATAGCATTTTATAATTGTTCTTATCATCATCATCATCATCATTCCTATTATACCATCTTCAAAAAGTGACACTTTCCCCCCACTTTGTGGTTCAGTTATTTTCAGTTGTGTCCAACTCTTCATGACCCTATTTGGGGTTTTCATGACAAAGATACTGGAGTGGTTTGCCATTTCCTTTATAGATGAGGAAACTGAGGCAAACAGGATTGACTTGTCCAGAGTCACATAGTTAGGAGTATCTGAGGCCAGATTTGAACTCATGAAGATGAGTCTTCCTGACTCCAGGCTGGGCGTTCTATCCACTGTTTCACCTAGTTACCCCTATTTCCATTTTGCCTATGCTTATTCTGGCAATATTCTCCCCCTCCCCAATCACTCAAATTAGCACTTGTGGACTTATCCCCCTCCCCCATTATATTGGAAAAAGTCTCTAGTTTGTCCCTATTACATCAAATACTGGCTCTTGGTTTGAGATTCTACTTATCATACAATAGAAAGATCCATTAATTTCTATATTTCCTTATGTTTTTTAATAGGAATGAGTGCTATAAGCTTTTTCTTTATTGATAAAATCATTTTTGTTGTTCATGTTATCAGTATATACTGTTTCGTTAATAATTTTCCTGTAATTGAACCAATCCTACATTTTCCATATGAATCCAACTTGGTCACAGTCTATATTGTGATATATGTGTGATATATTGCTGCAGTGATATATTGCTGCAGTTATCTCCTAGATAAAATTTTATTTAAAAATTTTTCACAATATTCATTAGGGATACTGGTCTATAGTTTTCATTATCTGTTTTTTTTATTCTTATTAGCATAATTATCAAAACAATATGTATATCACAAAAATAATTTGGTAAGAACTCTTCCTATTTTTAAAGAAGCTTCTGTAATATTATAATTAATTGTACTGGAAGTGTTTAATAGAATTTGCTGCTAATTCCATCTGTTCCCAGATTTTTTTTCTCCTTTGGGAGCTTGTGTAATGATTGTTCA
>NW_020954565.1:7596699-7596784 GCF_900497805.2 Vombatus ursinus | reverse complement strand
GTTTCTTTTATTGAGATTGGGTTATTTAATTCTTTTGTTCTGTTAATGTGGACATTATATACACATATGTATATATACATATATA
>NW_020954565.1:7596574-7596667 GCF_900497805.2 Vombatus ursinus | reverse complement strand
GTTTCTTTTATTGAGATTGGGTTATTTAATTCTTTTGTTCTGTTAATGTGGACATTATATATACATATGTATATATACATATATATATATATT
>NW_020954565.1:7591270-7596536 GCF_900497805.2 Vombatus ursinus | reverse complement strand
TATATTTATATTGATATTGATATTTATAAATACTTATCCATTTAACTGATTTGTCAGTTTTGTTAGTATATTATTGGGCAAAATAATTTCTAATACTTTCCTTTATTCCTTCATTTATTGTCTCATCATCATTATCTTCAATAAGATTATCTATCATTTCTGTAACTTATACTTTGAGAAACTTCTTCTTCAAGATTAAGTCATTTAGTCTCCAAATAATTTTAATAATTTCTTCAGTGACCTTATGTTTAAAATAGTTCTGACTGCATTGTGGTTCATAAAAAAAAAGTGTCTAATGTTTCTGCCTTTCTGAATTTTTGCAAATTTTTCTTTGCCATAATAGATGGTAAATTGTTGTAAAGATGCCCAGCACAGCTGAGAAATATATATATATATATTCTCAATAATTAACAAAATTCTAACATCTAGTTTTTTCTAAAATTATATTCAGTTCCTTAACTTTCTTCTTGTTTATCTTATTTTCTGTTAGATTTATCCAGGTCTAAAAAGTGTACACTGAACCTCCCTACTCTTGCACTTTAACTATATCTCCATGTAAGTCATCTAAATTTTTCTTAAGATTTAGATTCTGTATCATTTGGTGCATGCATATTTAATATTGCTATCAATTCACTATCTTTGATATTGTTTGGCAAAAGTACTTTTCCCGTTTGTAACTTTTAATTAAAAGTGTTTCAGCACAGTGATATCATGACTGCTACTCCCATCTTTTTTTTTTACCACAACTTGAAGCAAAATAAATTTTTGTGCCAGCCCCTTATTTCAGCTCTATGTAAATCTGATTCAAGTGTGTTCTTTGTAAACTGCATATTGTTAGATTTGACTTTCTACTTCATTCTACTGTCCTTTTATGTTTTATGGATGAATTAATTCCATTCATAGTTACCTTTATAATCATTAATTGTGCATTTCCCTACATCTTATTCTAAGGTTTTTTCTTCTTTTTTGTGTCCTGCCCTGTTAGGAACAAAGAAGAAGACAGAGGGAGGATTGCACTAAGCAACAGTGTACTAGATTCAGTGCAATCTGCTTTTCTTTTCCTTCTCCAATTGTCTTTCATCTGTCTAGAGTCCAGTCACAGGTTCTTATCATTTCATTCTAAACCGTTTATACAATCCATACTCTATGGTTATAATTTGTTTTGCTTATTACTAATTCCTCCCTTAATCCACATGTCCTCTTATTCCCCCTCTTCCTCACTTCTCTTTGTCTCCTGTTTCCATGTTGAATGAAATATATTTTTGTATCCCACTGTGTCTGTATATTCCTCTTTTTTTTTTTACCACTTCAGATGAAAATGAAGTTCAAGCATGGCCCACTCCTCTACCTATTCCACCTTGTTTGCTTAATGTTCTGCTTTTGCATTCTGATTTTGTAAGATGATTGCTCCCACCCTTCCTCTACTTCTAAATCCCCCTCCAAGTGTATTCCGTTCCTCTTCCTTTCCTTTCTTCTTTTAAGGTCATCAAACTTAACAAAACCACTCCCAAACACTCTGTCTTACTGACTCTCTCTTTGATTCCTGATGGTAACATCATGGTTCTAAGGAGAAACTTGTATCATCTCCCCTTATTAGAATGTAAATGCTTCATCCTTATTTATTCTATTATAATTACTCATTGACATTTACCATTTTGTGTTTCCTTTGACTACTGTATTTGTATTTTAAAGTTTTTAACCTGCTTTGCTCTTTTCGTTAGGAATGTTTGAAAATCTTCTATTTTGTTAAAGGTGCATTTTCCTTCCCTGTAGGATTAAGTTTAGTTTTGTTGGGTAGGTTATTTTTCGTTGTAAGCCTCCATCATTTGCCTTTTGGAATACCATAGACTTTTTATTTTTTTATAATGTCTCTTCAGTCCTTGAATTCTTTCTGGTTGCTTTTATTTTTTTCTTTGAGCTTGAGCTGGAAGCTCTGTATTTTTGGCTATCATGTTTCTAGGAGTTTTCATTTGGGGATTTATTTTAGCATGTCAGCAATGATTTCTTACTTTTATCCCACTTGGCTCTCTGGGTCTAATATGGGTAATTATCTCTATGGTTTCTTGAAGTATTATCTTTTTTTTTTTGGTCATAGTTTTAAATAGCCCATTGATTCTTAAGTATTTCTCCATGATCTGTCTCCCACGTCAGTTGTTTTTGATACAAGATACATCATATTTTCTTATAATTTCTTAGTCTCTTCACTTAGTTTTAATATTTCTTGCTGTTTCATGGAATCATTAACTTCTGTTTGGTCTAGTCTAATTTTCTAGAGGTCTGTTGCTTGGTTAAAGTTTTGTACCTCTTATGCTAAACTGTCAATTCTCTTTCTAAGTCTTTCAACCATAACTCTCATTCCTTTACAGTTGTTTTCTCTAATACTCTCATTTCATTTTAAAAAATCATTTTAGTACTTATAAATTAATTTTTTCATTTCTTCTAGGGATTTTGGTTGAACTTGTGCCAAAGCTTTAATTTTTCTTTGAGGATTTATTTCTAGATGTTTTGGAGTCATTCCCTTAGGTTTCTCTATCACTATAATAGCTCTTTATGGTGGAATTCTTGTTGTTGTTGTTGTTTTTGTTGTTGTTGTTGTTCTTCTTCTTTTTCTTGTTCTTTTTCTTCTTGTTCTCCTCCTCCTTCTCCTCCTCCTTCTGCTTCTGCTTCTCCTTCTGCTTCCTCATCCTTCAACTTTACTTTCCAACTTTGGACTTTGCTTTAGGTCTAGATGGAATGTGTGGTCTGTGCTTGGTTTTATTTTGTTTCCTTTTCAGTCCTGATACTGTTTTGTTTGTTTGCTCTTCTCCAGGTATTGTGAGTTGAGTTTTTTAAGGATCTCAGGGACTACTTAGGTTAGGGACCTGGAAGCTCTCAGTATATACAGTATCATCCAAAGTGAAATCTGATTATTGCCCTCCTCAAACTCTGTAAGCTCCTGACTTGAGTTTCAATATGAGTAACACAACTATAAATTTGCCATAGTTACAGTTGTGAGGGGAAGCAAGACTGTACTACTTCCTCCTATTCTACCATGTTGGCTAGTCTCACCTACTGGAGCTTCTTAAGTAACTTGAATACATAGCTCCTGAATACAATATTAGCTTTACAAGACTGGGCCTTCAATGTAACAGAAGCAAGCAAATGATGAATAGTGTCCTCTGTAGTTAAATTTGTTAAAAATGCTATTTATCATAAGTATTGTTGTTATTATTGTTATCATTAACTCACAAATAACATAGCGTGTTTTTCCTGCAGCAACCCTGTGATATAGTAAATAAAGTATTATATCCATTTTACAGATGAGCAAACTGAACTCATGAAAGATAAAGTGATGCGTCCAGATCCACATTGAACAAGAACTCTGACTTCCTACTTATTAATCTAAGAAGTTTAATTCTGATGCCTTATCACAGCATGGAAGTGACCCTTTGTATTAAAAATGTGCTAGCAGAAAGATTTCTTTATCAGGTTCTATTAAACTATAACAAATTTAAGTGCAGCCCTACTAATAGACTTTGTGTCTGTCATCAGAGGACTATTTTAACTAATTTATCAGAACATTATCCTGATGTTTGCTATGTCAATTCAAGAAAATAGTGACAGAATAACCACGCTGATGAAATCACATAGGTTTTAGGATAATGGAGTTATCATTCACCTTATGATAAAATCAGTGGTGGCAAATAATTTGAAATTGAGGTGATGCCCATCAACTGGGAAATGGCTGAACAAGTTGTAGCATATGATTGTAATAGAATATTATTGTGCCATAAGAAATATGAAGCAAGATGATTTCAGGGGGCAGCTAAGTGGTGCAATGGATAGAGCACCAGCCCTGAAGTCAGGAAGACCTGAGTTCAAATCCGGCCTCAGACCAAACACTTGACACTAGCTGTGTGACCCTGGGCAAGTCACTTAACCCCAATTGCCTTAAAAAGAAAAAGATTAATTCAGAAAAATCTAGAAGGACTTATGTGAACTGATACAGAGTTAAGTGAGCAGAACCAGGAGAACATCATACACTCCAAAAGCAATATTATACAAGAAAGAACTATGAATAACTTAGCTATTCTCATCAATACAATGATCCAAGACAATCCCAAAAGACTGATGATAAAAAATGCTATCCATCTCGAGAAAGAACTGATATTGTCTGAATACAGACTGAAGTGTATTATTTTCACTTTTCTTTTTCTTTTCCTTCCTTCCTTCCATCCTTCCTTTCTTTTTCTCTTTCTTTCTCTCTCTTTTCTCTCTCTCTTTCTTCCTTTCTTTCTTCCTTCCCTCCTTCCTTTCTTCCTTCCTTTCTTTCTCTCCTTTCTCAAGTTTTCTTGCACAAAATGACTAATATGGAAACATTTTTAAATGTTTCAAATTAGTCTCATTACCATGTTAAGGATAGTTTTTTTTCCCTTGTCAAATATCTATCTATGTCCATCTGGCCCCAACCTATCTTTCTATTCTCATTGGATATTCCTCTGCCTCTATACTCTGAAATCCAGGTAAATTGTCCCTCTCTCACTTCCTCAATCATACTACTCCATATCTCACCTTTGTGATTTTACACTGGCCATCCCACATACCTAGAATGCACTCAGGGATCATTTCTATATGACACCTTTCCTGACTCCCCAGAAACTAGTAGTGTTGTCCCTCCAAAATTATGTTGTATTTAACAATTTTGTTTGTATCTGTATTTATTAATTTTATGAAAGTGCTGAATATAGTTTTCTATGAATTTATTGCTTCCTCCATTATAATTAAACTCATTGAGAGTAGAGATGACTTTATCATATGTACTTATATTCTCAGTGCCTACCATGCCTGGAACATAATAGGTACTTAATAAGTACTAAACTGATTAATCTAAGCCATCAGGATGATCTCTTAGACCTTACCTTCAACTGTACAGATTTCTTTTGTCCTACCCTCACTTTTCCACTAAGACCAATCCAAACCTAAAGACAATATGTTTCTCTTAAGGGCATGGGAGCATTAAGTAATAATAGTGAATCTTTTGTGAGTTCTGAAGCTCTGATTACAAAACCATTGGAAATCAAGAGCAGGGTCATCATTCTTTGAAAGAATAGTGATAAAGATGTGCATTTTCAATATCTTGAAATAATAAAGAAAGCAATGAAATAACCAAATCTTTGTGTAAGAATATAATTCGTGGGGCAGCTAGGTGGCACAGTGGATAGAGCACAGGCCCTGGAGTCAGAAAGACTTGAGTTCAAATCTGGCCTCAGACACTTGACACTAACTA
>NW_020954565.1:7591160-7591232 GCF_900497805.2 Vombatus ursinus | reverse complement strand
GCTATGTGACCCTGAGCAAGTTACTTAACCTTGATTGCCTCACCACTATACATATATATATATATATGTATA
>NW_020954565.1:7587738-7591116 GCF_900497805.2 Vombatus ursinus | reverse complement strand
TATGTATGTATGTATATATATATATATAAATACAATTTTGATAATGGTATAAAGAATGGATTGGAAAAAAAAGAGAATAGAGGTAAGAACACCTTCTAGTAGGTGATGGATGCTATGGATACTGTGGATGTAAAATTATTATTAAATTCATTATCAAATAAGTATTATTATTCACAAGATAAGGGTTTTTTTGCATCAGTTCATGAAATGATCTAATAAGGTCAAGGGACTAATAGACATAAGAAGGGGAGTAGAAGGAAGAGACAAAGCACCATAAGATTTTTCCTCCTTCACCTCTCCTCCTTTTCTCTTCACTTCAGATCCCTTTCATTCTTCTTTGTTTTATCAACCAACATTGATTAAGTGCCTACTACGTACCAGGCACTGTCCTAGCTAATGGAGCTAATGGACAAAAGTTAAAAAAAAAAAAAACTTCATTTTCCCCTAAAGTCTGTATGAAGTTAGGAGAGGAAGATTGGATAATGCAGGAGTTAATAAAGGGATGTGAAAAACATATAGAGTTTTTATAAGACTTATGCTATGGCTTTACCCTCATATCCTCCCACTACATTTCCAGTGCTAGATTTTGACCCTGCCACTTATTTCAGATACTCTCAGCCTTTGTTCTTGATACTCAACACCCATCACCATTGCTCACTCCTCCCAAATCTCTGTCCCAATTCTCAATCTCTCAAATCTTATCTTAATCTTTACCTTCTCCCTTCACTTTCCCAACTTCTAACTTTTATTCTCTATGCAAATACAGAATGAAAGATCCAAGATGGAATCCTCTGAAATGGGAATTTGTATAGTTAGGAAATGCAGAATGCACAGAAATGGAATAGCTAATATGTGCATCCTATTAAACTTTGGATGTAATTGCATATTTCAGCATATATTAACACATGGGTGAACTTTAACTATATACTTTCTGTTTTTATTTTATATTGAATATATATAATTCCTACATAATGCATGTGATATGCTCTGCTAGCAACATGTACCTTTAGTCACTAAGACAGCTCTGTACAATGATGCTTTGTATTGCACTATATTACTGTATACAGTGTTAATGCCAATGTTTAATGAATGATACCATAGAATAATTATTTTGGCTATTAGAATTATTCATATACATATATATCTACATATAGGTGTATACGCATATATACACACATGCATATATATATATACATATATGATTTTGATACTTCTCATGTCATTTGTGGTGCTCTTCAGCAGATAGTTAAGCATACCTCTAATAATTTTGCCAGAACTTCAAAATCTTTCACTGAGGGGAGGAATATAACATCTCTTTGGTCTATTATATTAATTTGTTTTGTTAGTTTTTTTCATTTTTCTTTGATCTCCATGTGTCAGAGGAAAGCAGGAAGGTCATATCTAACTTGCCCATGTTTTTTTAACATAAAATCAGTTGCCTAAGGTTATTTTAATATTTTACTATGAGGTAAACATTTACTTTACTAAAAAATGCCAGAAACATGCAAAGGAAGATACCTGTGAGAAGAGAAACTGAGACAATGCTTTATCATGGACCCCTCTGGTAGCCAGCCTCTGAGGTATCCAATAGAATGTCATGTATCTATTAGGTAGAAGGATACTGAAAATTTTATGAAAGAGGTTGAGTGGCATTTACTACAGATCTAGTCAGATAGTGTGAGATGCATATAGTGAACCAAGCAGAGACCATTCTTGACTCTTTTCCTTTGAAATTATTATGGGATAAGACTTCACCAATAAGGTCTATGGAGATATTTATGGTAAAAAACCAACAACCAAAAAACAGGTGCAGAAGTGGTGGAGGAGTTGAGATTTGAAACTTCACCGGTAGCTGTGGGGCACTACTACTTTGGAGATCCAAAGGCAACATTGTTAATTTTATTTTCACAATAGTGAAAAAATACAGGATAATTGAGTTTGTTTATTTGTTTTGCTAGAATGTACTCTAAGCTATATAAAAGTGAGTAGTCCATTGAGTCATGAAAAATTGGGAGAGAGGTTAGAATCTCAGCAGAATGGGAGCAAATATGAACCAAAAATATGGATTATTATTGAAAATATTTATATCCTTTGATCAGATGAAAATAAACCTGGGCTAAAACACTAATGGGAAAAGCCAGAAAGTCATCAAGGATGTCATCAATTCTCGACTGTGCATGCATGTAAGGAGGAAACTGGAATAGTCTAAACTCAAGGTATTATTTAGTGGCATACTCAGAAAGTGTTGTCTGATTGGGAATTCGACTCCCACTTCATCTTTTTAATGCTAACATAAAGCAAATGATTCTGAGGAGTAGTGGGGCACTAATACCTTCTTTATAACATCACAGCAACTAATAACTACCATCTATTAAGGCATTAGAGGAATTGGAATCTGTACTAGTAAAAAGATCAAGGACATTGATGAAATCACAGATCTTTGAAATATTGGAGTGTCAGGCTAGAAAGGGAAATGATGCAAAGGCTTGTAGTTGTCAAATGCATGTATAACATTACCTTCTGCCATTAAACTGGCAAGAGTATAACTGCTCATGACAGAATATATATTTATATATGTAACATATATATACACATATATTGTGTTATTATATATGTGTATATATATATATACATACATGTATATGNTAAACTGGCAAGAGTATAACTGCTCATGACAGAATATATATTTATATATGTAACATATATACACACATATATTGTGTTATTATATATGTGTGTATATATATACATACATGTATATGTATATATATATATATATAATTAGTTGTTGTCTTTTATTCTTGAAGAAGGTCAAAATGACATCACTATGGTAGAATCAAGTCAAAGTGTGTCCGACTGGCTAATCAGACCAATACGAACTTGGATACTCTATCACTCGTCAGGCAAAAATAGTCCATGTGAACGTTTGGGGTGCATTCTCTAACCACATCTCACATTTCTTTTGAGCTACTTCAATTCTGCTTTGCTCATAGAGCACAGCATCTTCTCTGATGAGGGCATGCCATGCTGGGCAGCCTTGTGCCAGTGTCTCCCATGTCTCACAATTGATACTGAAATTCTTGATAGACACCTTGAGAATGTCCTTGTATCACTTCTTCTGACCTCCATCTGAGCACCTGCCTCATGTGAGTTCTCCATAAAATAATCTTTTTGGCAAGCATATGTTTGGCATTCGAACAACGTAGCCAGCCCATTGGAGTTGTGCTCTCCTCAGTAGAGTCTAAATGCCTGAAAGTTCAGTTTGAGATAGGACCTCAGTGTCTGGTATTGCATCCTGCCAGGTGATCTTCAGATCCTCCTAGGACAATTCAAATGGAAGCAATTCATTTTCCTGGCATGATGCTGGTATACTGTCCA
>NW_020954565.1:7587257-7587707 GCF_900497805.2 Vombatus ursinus | reverse complement strand
GGCTTCATAGGCATACAATAATAAGGTCAGCACAATGGCTCTGTAGACCTTCAGTTTGGTCAGCCTAATACTTCTTCTCTCCCACACTTTCCTTCAGAGCCTCCCAAACACTGAGCTAGCTCTGGCAATGCATGTGTCAACCTCATTATCACTGTGTATATCCCTGGAAAGTATACTGCCAAAGTAAGTGAACTTACCCACAGTAGCCAAAACTTCATTTGCTGTAACAGGTGGTTCCACATATGGATTGTGTGGTGCTAGCTGATGGAGCACCTGTGCTTTCTTGGTGTTAATTGTGAGACCAAAATTAGCACAAGCAGCAGAGAATTGATCCATACTTGTTACATCTCAGCTTCAGAGACTGCATTGAGTGCACAATCATCTGCAAACAGAAAATCATGCACCAACATTCCCTTCACTTCAGTTTTGGCCTTTTCAAGTTGAAGAATT
>NW_020954565.1:7585804-7587216 GCF_900497805.2 Vombatus ursinus | reverse complement strand
TGTGTGTGTGTGTGTGTGTGTGTGTGTGTGTGTGTGTGTGTTGATCACAGGTTGGGATCTCCACCTGTCTTGGTAATCAGGTTAGAGTTGGGTAAGCAGACAATTTATAGGTCATTTTTTTCTAGTCCCTTCTTCACACCAGGAGGTGAGCAGTGCAATCCTTAAAAGGCTGCTCAGAGACCCAGGGAGTTGCTGAATCCCATTGCTACTTCCAGTGAGAAGACAACCCTATGGCCTGGGCTGCTTGTATGCAGAATTGTGATTACAGTTCCCAGTGTATCTGTACCTTCTGCTTCATCACTTACCTGTTGTTGCCCAAAGCCATCAGCTTCCCTCTCACTTTCAGAGTCATCACAGTCCAGTGGCAGGACAGAGTCAAGACAACTGGTGATAGCTCAAGATGCAGTGGATGACCTTGGTGTTTTTGATGTCAAATAAAGCTCTAAGTGCTTCCTAGCGCTTGCTTCAGCTGCCTTCATGGCCATTGGAACAAATTGTTCTCATCCACCCATTCCACCCATTCCACCCATTCTATCCATCACATTCAAGTTGTCTCATGCTTGGGGTAGATACCCCCCTAACTCACCAATGGACTCCAGACTCCTCAATTAACCTCAACCTGGTTTAACCCATCTGCTGAAATGGTTTACTGGGGTGTGGCCTCTGTGTGGAGCCACAGGTGAGAATTAGGTGGATCAGGTGGACACCAAAGGTGGAAAGCAGCCCTGAAAAAAAGAGCTCTGAAGCCCTCACAGCAGAGATACTAGTATTCCCTGAACACACCCTACACCTCATGTGTGTACATGTTTTTATATATATATATATATATAAAATATATATGTATGTGTGTGTGTGCATTATGTATGTGTGTATGTTATATATGTGAATGTGTATATATTTTTACATAAATGTGGGTGCATATATGTATATACATATATGTGTGTATACATATACATAAAATGTTCTGAAATCACCTATTGCTAAATCTAAATCTAATTTCTAGACTAAGAAGTGAAAATTGTAAAGCCAATCTTGCTAAACACTTGACACCTGTTCTGTTCCCCCTGATAAATGGGACAATGATTTTGCTTCTACTAAATAATGTAAATTTGTCTCTCAACAGAAAAATTTCTTGTATTAGTAACCTCAATATCAGTTGTCTGTAATGTATTATTCATTAGTTTTCAGCTGTAATGGAAGGCTTCCAGATATTTTCTTGACACGTGAAAGACAGTAGTTTTTATTAGAATACTTACATAGTATGTAGGTAAAGGCATTTTGTAGGTATATATTTCTTCATAAAAGGATCCCTGAAGTTTTGTATAAATGTTCCATTTTGTGTCTAGTCATGTGAGACTGAGTGTGAATGACTGAAAGGTTTGGTTCATCCAATGGCACTTTTTTTTTCATTT
>NW_020954565.1:7585656-7585768 GCF_900497805.2 Vombatus ursinus | reverse complement strand
ATTTTATTTTTGTTCTAGGGCTGTGATTTCATCAGTGAGGGGAATTCTTCCTATAGGTACTATCTCCCTTAGGGTGTATGAGGTGTTCATGGAGGACTAGCACCTCTGGTAT
>NW_020954565.1:7582278-7585621 GCF_900497805.2 Vombatus ursinus | reverse complement strand
AAGGGCTTGCTGAGCCCTTTTCAGGGGTGCTCATCCACCTTTGGTGTCTACCTGTCACCTAACTCTCATCTATGGCTCCAAGAAGCTATAGCATGTACAGCAGCCACACCCTGGTAAAACTGTCTCAGTAGACAGGCTAAGCCAGGTTGAGGGTAATCAACAAGCCTCAAACCTATCAGTGAGCTGGGGGATGTCTGTCCTAAGCATGTGAAGACTTCCCCTGGCAGAATGGGCAGATGAGAACAAATTGTGCTAATAGCCATGAAGTCTGCTAAAGCAGGTGCTATAGGGCATTTAGAGCTTGATCAGACATTGAAGATGCAAAGGTCATCCACTGCATCCCAGGCCATCATCAGTCACCTTGTCTTTTGTCCTGCCACTGGACTTGGATAACCGTGGAAGAGAGAGTAAGGCTGATGACTTTGTGCAACTCGGCATCACTTAAATCCAATTCATTCACAAGTTAAGATATAGCCTGTGATGTCATTGGTCCTCTTAGAAAATGAAGAATAAATAACACTTATAAAATTGATTTTATAGTATAAATTTTCTTAGGATTCTGCTTCATTCTGCATGTCTTCATTTAAGTCTTTCCACATCTTTTTGAAATCATGTATTTCCTCAATTCTTCTGGCCTAATAGCACTCCATCACATTCATATACCATAACTTATTCAGATATTCCTCAATGGATGGGTATTTCTTTCGTTCCTTTTATATCACCACAAAAAAGAGCTTCCAAATATATTTTTGTAACTAAATGACCCATGCCTATTTTTGATCTCTTTTGAGTAAAGGCCTAGAAGTGGTAAAACTAGGTCATAAGGCATACTCTCTACAAGTAAACTTTACTACAAGTGTTTAATTCAAAATCGCTTTCCAGAATGGTTGTATCCATTCATGGATCCAACAGACGCACATCAGTGTGCCTGTTTTCATACAACCCCACCAATGTTTGTTATTTTCTGTTTTTGTTATCTCTGCCACTGTGATGGGTTTGAAATGAAACCTTAGAATTGTTTTATGGGCACTTCTCATGTGGGAGGAGGCAGAAAGGTGAAGCACTTATTTTGTGTCAGACACTGTGCTAAGTGCTTTATAAACATTTGATCCTGACAACAACCCAGTGAGGGAGGTCATGTAATGATCCCTATTTTATAGATTTTTATAGATGAGGAAATTGAGGCAGATAGAGGTTAAGTGGCTTGCCCAAGTTCACATAGCTAGACACTTAGGTCTGAGGTTGGATTTAAACTCAAGTCATCCTGATTTTAGTCCTGGTGGTCTATCCACTGTACCACCTAGTTGCTGGGCAATGTATGAGTTACTTAGGTGCCTGTCCACTTCTGAGGCTTACCTTCTGATTGGCTGGTTTTTCCCCAAACTTCCAATTTAAGGAACAAACCGAGGCTGAAGATTTCCTCATCCCTTTCCAGGCTGCACTGTTGACTCATCTTCACAGGATTTTCTCTACCATGCTCCCTCACAGAGTATCTTCTGGCCCCACTCCTCCCCCGATGTTTTCAGTTCCTTTTTACATGTTGTCTTCCCTGTTAGATTGTAAGCTCCCTGAGGGCAATGACTTTCTTTATGCTTCTGTTTGTATTCCCAGAACTTAGCACAGTGTCTGGCACATAGTCAAGTGCTTAATAAATGCTTGTTGATTGACTGATGGGTATAAGTAGCACAGTAGATATAGTTCTGAACTTATATAGTCAGGAAAAGCAGAATTCCAATTTTGCTGCAGACACTTACTAGCTCTGTGACGGGGCAAATCACTTGATCAGTTTCAGTTTCGGTTTCCTCATTTATAAAATGGGGATAATAATAGAACCTCCGTCCCAGGGTTATTGTGAGCATTATGTGATATAATATTTTTGAAGTGTTTTGTAAACTGAAAAGCGCCATATAAATAGTAGCTGCTTTCTATTACTGTATTACAAAAGTAGTTAAATACAAAGAAGTATGTAAGGGTGGACATTAGCAGATGGGGAGATTAGGAAAAGTTTCATGCAGAAGATGGTATGCTTGAACTACATTTTAAATGAAGAGAGAAATTCTGTGGGGCTGAGGTGGGGAGATAGTATATTCCAGATATGTGGTACAGCCAGTGCAAACACATGGAGGTGGAAGATAGAGCATAGTGGATGAAGAACAAGGAGAAGACCAGTTTGGCTGAATCATGGAGGGTGGAGTTCATTAAACTCCAGCAGCTTATTATTATCTCCAGAACAAACTTCTCTATTTGGCATTTCAATTCAATTTAATTTAATAAACATTTATTAAGTGCCTACTATATGCTAGGTACTATAAGCACTGGGAATATAAATTTTAAAAAGATACAGTCCTTGTCCTCAAGGAGCTTTCAATCTAACAGGGGAAGACAACATAGAAAAAAGAAGTGAAAAGTTGGGGAAGGGGATACTAGAGAGTATATTGCTCCATGGAATCAAAGCCAATCCAAGCAGCTGATGAAAAATGGAGAGTTTATATGGATAGCTCCTTCCCATCTTTACTGTCTTCTTATAAATCCCCTTAGTGATCCCTATGATCCAACACCTGACTTACTCCCACTTCCTTGAACATAACACCCATCTCCACTTTCTCTTTACTCCAGTTGTCTCCCATACTTAGAAAATTATGACCCCTAACTTCTCCTAGTTTCCCTCCTTTCCTTCAAGATTCAGCTCAAATCTTATCTTAAGCAAAAAAGATTTTTTTCTAATGTTTTCCCCTCTCAAACTGCCTTCCGTATACTCTCTCTATATGTTGTATTTGCCTATTTATATTTTCTTCCCCATTAGACTGCAAGGTCCTTGAGAAAATAATTTTTTTGCCTGTCATTAGAGATATCCAATGTGAAATGCCCAATAGACAATTGGTTGTAGGACAGAAATTCAGGAGAGAGATGGGCTGGATATATACAAATTTGTGAGTAATCTGCATGGAAATAACAGCTAAATCCATGGGAACTGGTGACATTACTGAGAGAGTATAAAGGAGAAAAGAAGGTCTAGGAGAGAACTGTGGGGAAACTCTTACGGTTAGTAGTCATGATATGGATGATGAACTGGGAAAGGAGTTGAGGAGCTGTGTGACAGGCAGGAGGAGGGGAAAGGGCAGCTAGGTGGTGCAGTGGATAGAGTACCAAGGCTGGAGTCAGGAAAACTCATCTTCTTGAGTTCAACTGTGGCCTCAGACACTTAATAGCTGTGTGAACCTCTTCAAGTCCCTTAATCTTGTTTACCTTAGTTTCTTCATCTGTAAAATGAGCTGGAGAAAAAAAATGGCAAACCACTCTAGTATCTTTGCCAAGAAAACCCCAAAAGGGGTCATGAAGAGTC
>NW_020954565.1:7581520-7582268 GCF_900497805.2 Vombatus ursinus | reverse complement strand
CTTCCTTCCTTCCTTCCTTCCTTCCTTCCTTCCTTCCTTCCTTCCTACCTTCCTTCCCTCCCTACTATTCAACAAATATTTGCTGAATCTTAACTTTGTTCAAGCAAGGTTCTTTATAGGTTACCAAGTATGAACAATGGAAATTGTCCCCCCAACAACTTATGTTATCTTGGAGGAAAAAGATGTGTGAAAGTCACATAAAAAAAATTGAATGTTTTTATCCACTGCACTTCCATCATGTCTTACATAAAGTCAATATTGAATAATGCTTATTGAATATAGCTGCTTTGATATGGCTGTAATTCAAAGCAGTATATATTTTCATATGAATGGTAGAGATAATAAGTGTTATTATAATGTAGTAAATGTAAGCACAGAAGTCCCTGACAGGTGGACTCAATTCATCAATCAAGGACATAAACAAGATGAAAACATCCATTTGGGAGGAGTAAAATGGTTTGATCATTGGATGAAGTCAGATGATGCCACACAAAACACATGTTGTTATTATTGGAGAGAATAAACCATATCTCTGGTCCTATGTATAACACAGCAAGACAGTTAGGAATTATATAGTCTAACAGCAGATCAGTCTCATGGTTGTCATGTCCAGTATTGAAGAATTCCTGGAAGAGATTTTCCCTGTGGAGGGGAGGATTGAGTTACTTTCCTCTTCCCCCTGCTAGTGACCATTTGGTTTACCTTGTACATTTTGAAAGATTGGGAAAAATCTGTTGTTCTCAATATT
>NW_020954565.1:7581342-7581479 GCF_900497805.2 Vombatus ursinus | reverse complement strand
TTCAGTAGCAATGTCCCCAGAGCAGCAGCAGTGAGGCAGCGTCTTCATTGAGAACTAAGAGATGCACTAAGAAGAAACTTGACACACCAACAAAGAGCTGCTTCATTATACTATAAGCATTCCAACCCTCACAGCCT
>NW_020954565.1:7581161-7581278 GCF_900497805.2 Vombatus ursinus | reverse complement strand
CACAGAAAGCCAGACCTCAGGGTTGCTTCATGAAAACTTCACAAAGGGACAAATAACTTTTAGCAGCCAGTAACTGTGAGTTTAGATTTTGGCCACATGTGCTCTCTAAGTTTGAGT
>NW_020954565.1:7580952-7581067 GCF_900497805.2 Vombatus ursinus | reverse complement strand
CCACTCTTAACAAGAAACTTGTGTGCATAGTGTTCCTAGTTTGTTTTGGTTTTTTTTTTTTTGATGGGGGAGGGAAGGGAAGGTGATTTTTTTCACATCTGTCCTTTCTTTATTG
>NW_020954565.1:7575998-7580916 GCF_900497805.2 Vombatus ursinus | reverse complement strand
GCTTAATAAATACTTTTCTAAAAACTAATTAACTCTGGCTGATCCAGAGACAGGAAGACCTAATTTCACATCCCACCTCTGACAATGTGACTCTGGGAAAGTTATTTAACCTCCTCTTAAAATCACTTAAATCATTTTACCCTTCTAGTTGTGTTCTTAATTTTCTAGACTTCAAAACCGTATCTCAGCTACTGCCTTATTCTGGAAGTACCTGGGGTCTTCTTGCCCTGGAACAGCCAACCATTTCTGCGGCCTTTTCAACTTAGAATAACCCTCCTCAAGGCTTCCCCCTTCTCCCATTGGCAAGTTCCTCCTGGGGCCTCCATTTTGTGGAGGGGCCCAGGCTAGCTAGTCTTCATTCTCTTCTTAGTTGGCTCCTGAATTTCTGGACTTCAAAACTATGCTTGTTTCTTTCCTCACTCCCTCCCTTCCTCCCTTCCATCCTTCTTTCCTTCCTTTCTTCTTCTGAGGACTTGTATTATGAATTGAGTGCATAATTTCTTCCATGAAGTAGAACCCGGCTCCTCCATGCCTTGCAGATGACTGTTGTGAGCTTCTATAGCCTAACATTAATCACCTGCCTCTTAGTAATCACCTTCTCATTTTGTTAGCCCAATCCTTAAACAGGAATCACCAAGTCTTGTTCTGACTTCTATCCAAACACACTGCAGCTTGTTAAGACCTGCTTGCCAGATAGAGCTTTGGTTCTGTTCATATACACAGCCATAAAGACAATCTGGGTAAGGATTTTAGCATAAAATATGCAATAAAAATGAAAAAATAAAATTAAAGCCCACATGAAATGGAGAGAATATGAAAATAAGTGTTAAAGTTTTCGTAATGATGTGACTTATAAGTTTATTCTTCCTATAAACATTGATATTGATTTAATGTTTTGGTGGCAAAAATTAATGGTAACATCCATAACATAAACATTTTTATGCAAATAACAAACATCTAGGTATACAATTGAATTCTTCAATTTAATTTTATAGAACCTAAGGGCTGGAATGAATCTCAGAGGTTATCCAACCCAATGCATACCTGAAGCATAAATTCTTTCAATAACTTCTCTGGCAATAAAAACCATTCAACTTCTGCTCAAAAATCTCCACTGTCAGGGAACTACTCATACTCTCAGGATAGAACATGGTATTTTTGGACAACTCTAATTATTAGGAAATTTGTCTTTAGATTGATCTAAAAATCTGCCTCCCTATACCTTCTGCCCATTGGTGGTTCATCCCACTGGCTCTAAAGAGAAGAAAGCTAATACCTCCTCAATAGTACCATTCTTCATATGTGAAATGCCATGATCTTGTCTCCCTTAAGTATTTAGTTTTCTCTTTGCTAAGTGCCTCCAGTTCTTTAGGAAGTTCAAAATATTTAATATAGTCACATATTGTAATTTTTCTCTATTTCCTCCTTAAGTAGGTAAAAAATACATTATCCAAAAATGCAGATGAGGAAACTGAAGCTTCTTTGAACAATTACTGAATCTTAGTGCCCTACAAGGTTAATAGGCAAATTATCATATATGTACAGATAACCAAATGTAATGCTCTGTGATAATAATTAACTCATTTTAAGACTGACGTTGTAATAGCCCCTAAGGTCTGCTTAGTTCCATCCTCTTCAATTTAGGGGAGTTTCTTTTTATGAAAATTTCTGAGTTTACTTACAACTGTTCTGAGCCCCTAGTTAGGAAAATCCCTAATTTCTAGGTACAAATTGGGCTTGCATCTTGACCTTTTATTTATATCTGTCTCATGTTCATACCTGATTTATTTGTAGTTTATGTAAAAGTCATTTTCTTGGAAATTTTTGCATAATGAAATAGCAGATTATATTCTGCTTGTGGATATACAAGCACCAGGAAGAGAAGTTGGGGAAAGAGTCCACCTTTTCTTGGGACTTTCATCAATCTAGGTCCTTCATTCCAAAATGCCTGTAAAGGCAATGTTTCTCCCCAATAGCTCCCTTTTCTTGTTGCAGGTCAGTCCTACCTTTGCTCCTTAGAAGTGTGCTAGAAAAACCAGGAATGCTTCAAACTTTGTGATGCACACACTTAGAATCTTTCTCTCTGTTTCTGAGATTATGTCTTTCTTTTGTGAAAATCATTTTAGCTAGTGATCCAGTCTATTATATGATGACTTTGATTGATTCAAGGAGTTGTATGGGACCTGTATGGCCAGCTAGGTGGTATAGTGGATAGAGTGCTGGGCCTGGAATCAAGAAGAATCATCTTCCTGACTTCAAATCTGGTCTCAGACACTTACTAGCTATATGGTCATGGGCAAGTCACTTAACCCTATTTGCCTCAGTTTCTTCATCTGTGAAATGAGCTGGAGAAGGAAATGGCAAACCACTCCAGTATCTTTGCCAAGAAAACCTCAACTGAGGTCACAAAGATTTGGACATAAGGGAGAACAACAATAACAAATAACTACTAAAAGTTGTAATGTGACTAGGCAGAATAAAATCAATGATTATTACTCAATGCTTATTTTTGTCTCAGTGTCTTTCCCCTTCCTGGGAGAGGAAGAGATTTGAAATTTTAAAAACAGCACCCCAAACTCCAGAACCCTTTGCTGGCAATCTGTTAGAAGAGTATTAGAAGAGTAATCTCTCTGTGGATGATAAGATATACTTTAGCTCTTGGAAATTAAAGAAGTCACATAAGTTTTCTATTTCTAGGCAGAGACCCAGGCTCCAGTATCTTTGCCAAGAAAATCCCAAATGGGATAACAAAGAGTCAGACACAACTGAAAAATGACTGAACAACAATAGGCTCTGTTTATACTCAGTTTTGATTGATTCAATTAAAAAGTATTCCTACTTAAGGTATCAGTTAAATTGAGGTGCTTTCATCTCCATCCTTAGAATTTAGTCCTAGAATGGACCTTAGAGGTAATTTATTGAACTCTTTTATTTTACAAATGAAGTAACTGATATCCAGAGAAGGAAATGATTCACCCATATTGACATAGACAGTAAGTGGCTAAGCAGGAATTGAACCCAGGTTCTCTGATCTCAATTCCCATACTCTCTTTATACTGCCTCTTATAATTGTATGTAGATCGATATAGTGATGAATGTGATGTAATATTTTTTCTGGTATCCAGACGATGCATTTTTAAGCCCATTCAAATGGAAAGGGAAAATAAAAACTGAGTAAAATACATATTTCAGTTCATGAAAGGGATATGAAGAAAAATTTCCTTTTTGTTAACAATTAAGGTAATTACTTCATCAAAGTTCAGGAAAAAGACTTTCTGAATAACAAAGGATAGGCCAGAGGCTGATCATTTGTCATAAATTGTTATCTTCAGTTATTAAGAAAAACTTTTAATAAAAAAGTTATTAAAGAATTGAAAGAAAATTAAATAATTTTTGTGGTTAAAATAGACAACAAAACATATTTAGGTAGTATGTTTGACTCTTGTTAGGGGCAGCATATTGAATCTAACATTTCAATATTTATGTATCTCTAAAAATCATAGCTGTCATTAGATTTATCTCAGGACATTCTTGAGGGGATTAGCATCACTATTTCAACTGCCATGAATGTAAAATCATTCTTTTCTAAGGGTATTAGTAAATTAGTTTACCAAAATATTTCTTGAAATTATATGATTTGTTAAAAAATACATAATGTAATTCCAATTTTTTTCAAATGGCCTAAATCTCTTCTGATATTTTATTATGATAAATCAACTCTTATTAGCCTTTTTCTCTAAATTCTATTTTCCCTTGCCCCTCATGTCCCATAGTCAGTGCTTGTTTGTCTGCACCATGTCTTCATTTCTTGTATCTTTTCTTTCCTCTCTGTTCAACAATCGCCATCTTCTACTTGCCCCCTTATCCTATCTTCATTCATCACTTTCCAAAACCCAGTCCTATGTTGCCACCACCGTTCCCCTTTCCTGCTCCTATTCACTTTTGACCACTGCTGAACAAAGCTACATGACTGGACTGAGTGCATCCACTAAAATTTTATGTAATCTAATCTCAATTTGTCTCTAATTCCTGAATGAAAATCTTTTTACTCATCCCTGAATGGCCCCTTATAATAGTCTCTTCACAGTGCCTTCTAAACCTTTTCTGTCTTTAAGCCCTTTTAGATCATTCTTCTTGTGTTCTCTCAGCAGGATATTGCTGTATATACACTGAAACAATTAGGTCACCTCTTATATATTGGATCCTTCCCCCCTCCCTAATAGAGTCATGAAGAGTCTGAAACAACAACAAAGATGTATATTTCCTTTTCTCTTAAATTTTATACTTCAAATCCTCTCACTCATTTTACCCTCTTTTAATACAAATCTGGAGGGAAAAGGCTGCTATTTCCCTTGTAAAGTTCAACTCCTCTACAGGTGTCCTTAAGCCCATTTCATCCCAGCCCTCCAGTGATCTTATCCCTTCAATCATTCTCTTTGTTTTTCTCAGTTTCAATCATTATGGACTGAATTCCACTCTTATATTAAATATATTTAATGTTTAAACACTTGTCCAGATCTCTACCATTTTTAATTAAAACAAACAAAAACCTTTTTTTCATTTGACTATAATCCCATCAAGCACTAGTCCTAATATTTGTGGTAGGATCCTCCCATTCAAAGTCCAGCTCCTAGAAAAAGGCTATCAACACTCATTGCCTCCATTTCTTTACTTCTCACCCTTTTCTCAGGCTTCCAACCTAATTACTCAAATGAACCTAATGTCTTAATTGCTAAATCCATATTTTTTCTAATTGTCACCCTTTTTGTTCTCTGCAGTATCTCATCATATCATTGAGAGGCCCTCGGCCTGCATGCTCAATACTTCCTGGAGTTTTGTAACATTTCTCTCCTAGTCCTCCCCTTAGCAATTTGATCATTCTTCAGCTTGCTTTGTGGGATTGTCATCAATATTCGGC
>NW_020954565.1:7568083-7575960 GCF_900497805.2 Vombatus ursinus | reverse complement strand
CACCTTTGTATAAGTATACACCACGGTTCTGCCCTATTTACTCTTTCCTTTTCATTCTTAATATCAAAACCATGGCACAAATGATAAGATGTGGGCAGTCACCAATCCTCATCAGAAATCAAGGTCATTCGTAATAAGGTAGTGAAGACATTAATACCCTCTGGCATATAGCTTGTCCCAGTTCCTGAGTTAATACCAAGAGTTGCCCCAGATGACTACCACACAAGATTCCCTGGCTCATCAGCCAGGATACCCCGCTCTCTATCCCTTGAATTCCATTAGTAGAAGGATATAACATTTTTGCCCCATTAGAGCCCTCTATTGAGGGACTGCCTCCTTCTGGCAAGAGGGTTGGTTAGTTATTCAGAAATAGCTTCAAATACCCTCAACCTTGAAAAACAAGGCACCTCTAGAAATTCCACTCCTTCAGCCCCTCAACTCACCCTGAGAGCAAGTTGTATATTGACAACTTGGATACTTTACAAGTAGTAGTGTGAAAGAACCTTATCAGTCCCAGCATATAGTAAGAAAAGATGTGATAGCAACACTATGAGTTTTGCTTCTCTCCTACCGTGTGGATTGTTAGTTTAGTTTTGTTTCTTTCCTTGAAAGGTAATAAACCTATATCCAGGGCTTGGCTAGACCAGGTTGCTAAGGGTCAAGGTGTCCCTCCCTTGGCACAACTTCCAGGTGTTTTTTGGCCATAATGACATGGCTTTCTGATCACTTAAAGGCACAAAAGACAATCAAGTGGATTTTGGAGGCCTTCAGACTTGGCATATATCCCAAGACCATTTGACTCACTATACTCTGTTCTGTTGACCAGTTTCATTTCTATATAGAAGCCAGTGTGTGTGTGTGTGTGTGTGTGTGTGTGTGTGTGTGTATGTGTGTGTGTGTGTAAACTATCCAAGCTAATTGCTTCATTATTCTTGCTGAATATCCTACAGCTAAATAAAACTTCTTTTTGTTAACTGTTGAATGAACTATGAGTGTGTCATTTTGTTCCAACATCAAACCTAAGCTTATGTAGACCAAGCTGAATCAGATGTTCCCATGAAAAAAAAGGGTCATGATTGTCCCTCACTGTTACCATTGCCAGTGTCCAAGCTGTTGTCCCTTTCTTCCAAGGCTAAGCACTGCTTTTAGCCCTCTGATGGGGCTTAGAGTCCAATAAGATTCCAGAAGACCAGGAATCAAGATACAGGCATGATACTCACCTTTAGGAGGAAGAACAAAAGTGAGTCTTCCTTTGGAGGAAAGGTTGCCTCTTTAATTTAGGCACCTGAAATAAAGCACCATTTGCCCTGTTAAAGGTCATTAATGCACCAGCCAGTGAATTTTCATTTCATTGGTGTAGAACAGATGTGACAAACAGGAGGCTAGAACTATATTTAAACATAATTGGGAAATATTTGACAAACTAAATAAAACACAATAGAACATAAATAATATTAATGTTTTTTCTATTTTTAATTTAATATATTTTATTTTCCCCCAATTACATGTTAAAACAATTTTGAAATTTTTTATAAAGTTTTGAGTTCCAAATTCTATCTCTCCCTTTCTCCCCTTCTCCTCCCTGAGACTACAAGCAATCAGATATAGGTTATACATTACAATCATGTAAAATATTTCCATATTTGTCATTTTGTACAAGAAAACTCAAATAAAAGAAAAATAATGTTAGATAGGAAGCGAAAATAGCATACTTTAGTCTGTATTCAAACAATATCAGCTCTTTCTCTCAAGGCAGATAGTATGATTCATTATTAGTCCTTTGGGATTGTCTTGGATCATTGTATTGCTGAGAATAGCTAAGTCATTCACAATTCCTCATTGTACAATAATATTGCTGTTACTATGTACAACATTCTCCTGGTTCTGGTCACTTCATTTTGCATCCAGTTCGTTGTAAGTCTTTTCAGGTTTTTTTTGAAATCATCCTGCTTGTCATTTCTTGTAGCCCAATAATATTCCATTAGAATCATATACCATAGCTTTTTTAGCCATCCCCAATTGATGGGCATCCCTGTGATTTCCAATTCTTAGTCAATCTGTGGTTTTTTCTAAGTCAAGATGCAGCCAGCAGGCATGCTTATGTACATTTTAGTCGCCCTGTTTCTATTTGAGTTGGGTGTAGGGTGTAGAGTACTCCCAGTGACAAACTCCTCTACTAAAGCACATTAGTACTTTCTCTAAAGCATCCAGTGTTAGAGGGCTATTTGGGTGCACTGAAAAGTTAAGTGATTTTTCCCAGGATGGTACAGTTATTATGTGTCAGAAGCAGAGCTTGAACCCAGGTCTACTTTACTTAGGCCAGATCTCTGCCCACTCTACTCCACTCCAATCCCTTTCATGATAGGTACTGCAAATATTATTATTCCCATTTCATAAATTAAGAAGCCTGTATGCAGAAAAGCTACATTTTTGTGTGAATTCAATAGGCCAGAGTAATATAATTACACTTATTGATACAAAATAAACTTTGCAACTTTTTGAATCTAAAAAAATCTTTTTAATATGCAATAAATTCTCTTTTTTGCTGTAACCAGTTATTTTACATGACTTGGCATTGAGTTCAAAAGATTTTGACATGTTTTTTATTATTCAACATGAAACCACAATTTCATTACATTTGATATTAAGCATGCCTTTGATGAACAGTCCATTTTTTTTCAAGTTGAGCCTTAATTATAGCCCATAGCTTTTCAATGGAGTTTAAATCAGATATGTTTCTAGACTATTGAAACATGTTTATCTATAAACCTTGCATAAATAACTTAAGTTTTCGTGATTTGTGAAATGGAAGAAGGCCATGTTTCAGTATTCCATCGTTATTTGGGAGTTTCTATAGTTCTCTTTCTCATTATCTCAATTGGGACTAAGATCAAATGTATTATCAGAGTTCAACATTCTCTCAATGGAGACAAAACTTCCAGGCCTACAGGGCATGGAAAATATATGAAATATTTTTTGGAGTTGTATATTTTGCAGTCTGATGGAGATGCCCAGATTTTGAAAACTTACATGTACTTTTCTGACAATAATTTTGGTATAACCTTCAATAAAAATCTGAGTTTCATTAGTAAAAAAATCATTTTTCCAAACTTTAGTATTTTAGCTTTTGTATTGTCTTTCCTATGAAAAGCATTTTTTTTCTTCATAGCAATGGTTAGCTGCTATTTCTTTTTTAGTCTTATCAGTTTGTATCCTATTCAATGCAGAAACTATCCCTCTGCGACTAGTCAACTCTGACCAAAGAAACTAGGCTCCTGATACCTCTTGAATTTATAACATTGTCTCTCCACAGCTGGACAGATCCATCTTTTCTGTTACTAAGGGAGAAAACACCAAGAGGAAAGGGCAATTGAGGTCCTAACTCCAGACTGAGCAAATGCTTCAGCTGCCATGTAAATTCAGCTTCTGTGGTTCCAGGGTTGGGCAAGGATATTGCTCCTCCTCCATCAGCAACCCCTTCCTGCTCCAGGAAGTTTTTATAAAGGAAAAATAATTGGCTCCTAAAGAACCTAAGTCTTTCAGTACTGAGTCAGCATATGTAGTCGACGTGAGACAGACAGCTACAACACTACAAGCTCCTTTTACATATGCCTTTGTATCTTCTGTGGTAGAAAAAAAAATTAATGTCCCATACTTGATAACATGTATTTATACACTGAGTAACTCTGAGGGAGGGAACCATTTTACCCACATTTAAGAAGGCACAGCTAACCTTTATTTTAGAGTGTATGGATAGAGAGTGGAACTGGCATCACATATGTAGAGAAGGCCCGTCAGTTACAAGGGAGGCTTTTGTTATATAGCTCAAAGGGAGGCAGAACAGACATCTCTAGCCTCTTCTACCCTAACCCTTTACCAAAGGAAGCTTTCCTTCCTGCCAGGACAGGAAGCAGGAGACTGGTCCTGGGGGCTACCACTCTATTCTTCTCAGAGAAAGGGGGTGCTAGGCTAGAAGTATATCCATCTGCTCTCTTAAATATTATTTGTTTAGGGGATGTGATTGGTTTCCATTTGACTTTTGATCTCTCATTGAGATCAATTTAGCTCAACCAAGAGAAAGAGTACTGGATCTCATCCAAAGGGAAGATCCTTGAAGTCTGTAGAGGACATGACACTGTTGTCCTTATTGTCTGTACCACTTGTACCTAACAACATTTATTATTTTGCTTTATTGATTAACTTTCCATATTTTTGGATGTGTCCTGGATGTCATGGGGCTCATTAACTCTGGACCTTCCAATGAGAAGAACATCGTCAGCTCTTTCCATCTCCCTCAACGTGCTGCTGACCCCAGGCACTGTCATTTGATGTAACCCAAGGACCCCGGACCTTTGAGAATCACTCAACCACTGAATATTTAGAACTTTTAGGCATTTCTATTCATCCAAAAGTAGAAACTCTTTTTTAATGTTTAGCCTCCTACAATCAGATTGAGAGCAGGAACTGTCTCATTTTTTCCTCTAATTTTATACCTAGCACTTAGCCAAATGTAATGTGTTTAATAAATTATTATTTATCTATAGTTTCTTCTTTCCTTCCTCTCTACCTTCTTTCCTTTTTCCTTTCTTTTTCCTTCCCTCCTTTCTTTCCTCCCTCCTTCCTCCCTTCCTTCCTCCCTCCCCTTCCTTCCTTTCTTTTTTCCATTTCTTTCTCTTTTTTCTCTCTGTTTTTTCTTTCTCTTTCTCTCTTTCTTTCTTCCTTTCTTTCTTTCTTCCTTTCTTTCTCTCTTTCCTTCCCCAATTGAGCTAAAAGTTGTGTGAGTGCATAGATTATATTTTATGCTTCTTCTTTCTTCCTTTCTTTCTCTTTTTCCTTCCCCAATTGAGCTAAAAGTTTTGTGAGTGCATAGATTATATTTTATGCTTCTTCTCAGAAGCTCAAAAAGGCTAGTACAATCTTATAATGATGATAGTTGTCATTAATCTGTCATTTTAAGGTATGCAGACCTTTTTACATATCATCTCATGTGATCTTCATTATAATTATGTTATTATGACCAGACTTAAGTTCTTATCATATCATTTTATAGAAGAGGAAACTGAGCCTCAGAGATTTTTAAGTGACTTGCTCATAGTCATAAGACTAGTAAGTGTCAGAGGTGGTATTTATGTATAGGTCTCTTCTCATCTTTTCACCAGAGCAGCCTGTTGCCTCTCACATAGTGTTAGTGAAATATGGAAACTTCAGAGCTGGAACAGAATTCAGTAGCTGTTTAATGGAAGTCATGCCCCAGATAGAGAGGCCTTGTGCAAAATAGGTGCTAAATAAATTTGTTAAAGGAATGCTGAATAAAATTATCACATATGAAAGATTTTTTTTAATTTTATACAAAGGTTGGATTTAGCAGTTAGAGTAATAGGAACTTAATATTGGAAGGAATTTTAAAAGGCATCTAGCTCAATTTACAAGCCAAAACAGGAATACCTTTACAACATCCCCAGCATATACCCCTGTGTCCCATATAACCTCTGTTTGAAGTAATCTACGATCTATTTATTTGAACCAAATGAGATAGAAGGTTTTGTTTCTATCATTTTGCAAATCAAATGATTACAGATTAAGCAACTAACCCAAGGTCACATCATCATTCTTAATTAATTTTTATCAAATACCCATTATTATTATTATTATTATTGTTGTTGTTGTTGTTGTTCTTATTTACATCAATGAAAATAACAGCATTTAAATTGTGCTTACTATATGCCAGGCACTGTGCTAAATGCTTTACATTTGTTATCTCATTTGATCCTCATAACAATGCTGTGAGGTAGGTGCTATTATTACCCCCATTTTACAGATGAGGAAACAAAGGTTAAGTTCCTTGCCCAAGGTCACACAACGAGTAAGTGTGTGAGGCCAAATTTGTACTCAGGTCTTCCAAACTCTAGGTCAGGCACTCTATCCTTTGTGTTCAGGATATTTTGCTAGGTGGGAAATTTAAATTGATTTGAGTGACCATGGCCCTTGAAGGATTTGTCTTTGTATCTCCCACATCAAGCACAGTGATTTGCAGGTAATAGGGATTTGATAAATGCTTATTGATTGATCAACTGATTTGAGAAAATGGGAAATATAAATAAAAAGCAAATTCTCATTGCCCTCAAACAAATCCTACAGGAGTTGAGATGGGGGTTGAAAATTTAAGGGGGAGAATAGACTAGAAATGAGAATTGAAAGAATAGTTCTTAGAGGGGTAGCTAGGTGGTGCAATGGATAGAGCTCCAGCCTTGGAGTCAGGAGGACCTGAGTTCAAATCTGACCTCAGACACTTGGCATTTACTAGCTGTGTGACCCTGGGCAAGTCACTTAACCCCAATTAACCTCACAAAAAAAATAGTACTTAGATTTAGGCCTGGTGGAGAATGATATTAAAAAAATGTACTTGGCTTGTTTTTCTGGACAAGGGATTCTATGTAGATGAAATGAGACTGGAAAAGTTATTTAGGGCCAGATTTCCAAGGTTCTTGGAATTTTAGAGTAATAGCTTGAATTTTTCTCTATAGGAAAAGCAGAGACATTGAAGGTCTTTCAAGCAAAGGAATACCTGTCTGCAAAGCAATGTTCTCCATAGCGTCATTTGTTTCCACGTAGATCCAAAAGGAAAGAAAGTAGTTAAGATGGCCAGTGAGGAGATTATTGCAATAACACAGATACGAAGAGATGTGGATCAGAACTAGGGTAGGCATAATGTGGATAAAGAAGAAACAGTGGATGCCAGAGATGTTTTGAATCAAGAATCAACATTTGTTGACTGGGGAGGGGTGGAAGGATTAGAAGGGGTGGAAGGATTAGAAGATTAAAGACAATTTCAAGATAATCTAGTGACTAGTCTAGTTAACTAGAAGCAGCATGACAGGAACATAGAGACATAAGGTTGTATGATGGATAGGGTACTGGAATTAGAGTAGAGAAGGAGTATAAATCCTAAGTCAGACAGATACTTAACTGTGTGACAACTTTGGGCATGCCATGACCTCTCAGTCTCAGTTTCTTCGTCTGTAAAATGGGGTTAATAGTAGCACCTACTTCACATACTTTTTTGTGAAAATAAAATGAGATAATATATGTAAAGTGTCTTGCAAAGCATTAAATCCCTGTTTTTAGTAGTTAACAATGTTAATTATTATGATTATTATGGTACTAATGATGAAAAATGGAAATTCATGGTCTTGGGCTTCCTGAGATATTTTATTACCACTCTGCTTCTTTGAAAGTCCCTCTTTGCATATCATAAATGATCTTTACTGCATGTTACATATACATAGTGACCACTAAATTATGTTTGACTTTGAAGTTAATCTCAGTGGTGTATGAGTTGGTGAAAAGCAAGTACTGTGAAGCTACTGGGTGGGTCTAGAATCAGTGGGCTCTGCTAAAGCAAAGATGGATTATGGGATAAGTCCTAGGTAGGCCTTCAAAGAAGCTGCTTACTTTCCCATAGAAAATTAATATTTTTAGATATTTCTCTTTTGGAAAAAAATTGCAGCCCCTCAGAGATATCATAGGTAATTTGACTTTTGATAGCCACAAGGTAAATGACAGATTATTTTTCTTTCTCAACACTGGTATTTGCATGGACTTTTGTGATATCCCTGTTTTCTGTGTAATTTGATTTATTTCAATGTATCAGAAAGACCTTATTGAACTTGCATATGGCAAATGTTCCACTTAGGGCCACAGGCATGCAGCACAGAGCAGAATAATAAATAAAATCCATTTACAAGAAACAACACGGGCTATTTTTGAAAGGAATTATGTGTTTACATGTAGTATACTTTATCCAACTGTAAAAATATTAGTTGGGAAATTAATAAGTCAGTGTTTAGCCGTCTTTTGGCCTCTAACCAACATAAATA
>NW_020954565.1:7566417-7568044 GCF_900497805.2 Vombatus ursinus | reverse complement strand
ATCTGGGCAAAACTAGATCTAGTTGTCAACTAATTAAGTCTGCTGATGATACAAAATATACAGAAATGTGTGAACAGCATACATAGTTGAAAAATGTTAAAATATTTATCTAACACATATATTGTTTTATTTTCTTTCATTAGCAGAATGCTTTAGTCAATACTTGTTTTCTATTTGTGTTTATTATTGACTGGCAAGTCCAGACTCCTGATCTTAACATTCAAGATTCTCCATAGCCTGGTAATTCGCTGTCTTCCTAGACTTCTCACACACTTTTCCTCTCCATGTATCCAGCAAAACTGGACTACTTACTCTCCTTTACACCTACCTGGCACTTTCTCATCACTTTGCCTTTGTTCACACTATTCCCCCTGTCTACCAAGAATGCCCTCCCCTTTATCTCTCTTATTTGAAATCCAACCCACATTTCTAGAGTAATAATAATAAGCTAACATTTATATATCACCTACTATGTGCCAAGCACTGTGCTAAGTGCTTTACAATTGTTATCTCATATGATCTTCATAATATCCCTGGGAGGTATGTGCTAGTATTATCCCATTTTACAGATGAGGAAACTGAAGCAAACAGAGGTTAAGTGACTAGCTCAGGGTCACATAGCTACTAATTGTCTGAGGATGGATTTTAACTCCTGATTCTGGGCCTAGTTCTTTGTCCACTGTATCTTCTAACTGCCCTAAGCACAAATCCCACTTCCAAGAAGTTTTGCTGCTCCCTCTCCCCTATCAGAAAATATCCTTTATATAGTTATTGGATCATATTGAATACAGACTATCCCCAAAATCTTAGTGCAGCTTTAAGATTTAGTGGCTTATGTGCCCCCCTTTTGTCAGAGTTGTCCTCCCTCTCTCAAGATTCTAGTTAATCATTGGATGTGGTGATCTTCATTAGTGAAAGGACCACTCAAATCAATGAAATTGAAGATCCGTTTAGTTCCACAAATAAAGATCTTTATTTTTGTCTTTAACAGTAACTAGAGCCTTTCCTTCTTTGCCCATGATTGGCTTATCAAGGAGAAACTCATGTGAACCGATCCAACCATTCTGGAGAGCAGTCTGTAGCTATGCCTATAGGGCTATAAAGCTGTGCATATCCTCTGATCTAGCAATACCAATAAGAGGCCTGTATCCCAAAGAGAAAATAAAAAAGGGAAAAGGACCCATATATACAAAAATATTGATAGCCGCTCTTTTTGTGGTGGCAAAGAGATGGAAATTGAGGGGATGCCCATCAATTGAGGAATGACTGAACAAATTGTAGTATATGAATGTAAAACCTAGAAAAACCTAGAAAGACTTACATGAACTGATGCTGAGTGAAGTGAGCACAACCAGGAGAACATTATACATGGTAACAGCAACATTGTACAATGATCAACTGATAGACTTAGCTCTTCTCAGCAATACAGTGATCTAAGAAAATTCCAAAAGACTTGTGATAGAAAATACTATCACATAGTTCAGAGAAAGAACTATGGAGTCTGAATGCATTTCGAAGCATACTATTTTCTCTCTCTCTTTTTTTCTTTCTTGTGTTTTTTCCCTTTTGTTCTGATTCTTCTTTCACAATATGACTAATGTGGAAATATGTTCAATATCATTGTACG
>NW_020954565.1:7550835-7566350 GCF_900497805.2 Vombatus ursinus | reverse complement strand
TGTATAGTCTATATCAGATTGCTTGTCATCTTGGGGAGGGGGAATGGGAAGGAGGGAGGAAGGAAGAAAAAATTGGAACTCAAAATCAAAATTGGAAAAAAACAGAGTCATAAAAAAGAAGAAACAAAATCACTTAAATTAAGTCAGTGAGGCAGAGCTTAATGTTCCATATCTGATTATATGCATTATTTGAAATGTAGGCATGCTGTATCTATGTAAATACATGATTGGGGCACTTAGCACTTTAAAACAATGATATTTTCTCTCTCCTCCAATAGAACTTAAATTGGTCATGAGTAAAGGTTACTCCTACCTACTTTTTACAACACCTTGCTTATAATAAGCATTCGATAAATGTTTAAAAATAGTGACAATTGGATCTTGTGTCAGTCATTTTATTATCCATTTATGGATCTGAAAAGTGAGAGAATTGAAATCTTTTACCTCACCAAACTTGAAAAAAGGATTGTGGAGTTATTCAGCCAGAGGGTAGCTGCTGAGATCTGCCAGAAATATTGTAAAGGAATTTTTACTTTGACTGAGAGACTAGACAAGATGACTTTTAAGGTTCCTTCTAATTCTGGGTTTCTTTTATTTTAAATTCCATCTCTGGATTTAGTTAAGCAACTAGGTGGCCCAGTGGATAGAGCACTAGGATCATAGAGAGTAAGACTTGAGTTTAAATCTGGCTTCAGACATTTAACTGGCTGTGACCCTGGGCAGACCACTCAGCTTCTGTCTGCCTCAGTTTCCTTAACTGTAAAATGAGGAAAATAATAACACTTATCTCCCATGCTTATCTTGAAGATTGATTGAAATAATATTTGTAAAGCCCTTATTTAATAGTAGGTACTTAATAAATACTTGTTTCCTTCCCATGGATTTAAAAAGTGAACTTCAAATGTGGCCATTTCATTAATATTTAATGACTCCATTGACAAATTATTCAGCACCTGCTAGGCACAAGACACTTAAATGAGGTATGAGGTGGACTAGTTAGTTACTGCCATCCTTTTTAACATTAACATTCTGATTTTCTGTGATACTTTGTGATTGGTAACAGAGTATAATTAAACAATAATAATAATAACTAATGTCACTGCTTAGAGTCAGAAGAAACTGACATATAAATATCACCTCTGACACTTAGTAGCTGTATGACCATGAGGAAGTCACTTAACCTATGAGTGCCTTAGTTTCCTCATCTATACAATGGGAACAAGTCCTGTAGTACCTCCCTCAAAGGCTTGTTGTGAAGATAAAATGAAATGGGATATGTAAAAAGGCTTGCAGACTTTTAAATGATAGATAAATGACTGCTATCATCATTAGCAGCAACATCATTATAGGATTATGTTAGGTTGTTTGGGCCTATATAATAACATATACTCAAGGTATTTCTAATCTAGTTGTGGTAGAATGGTCATGGCTTTCCATTCATCTTATGGATAACATGACGTCGATTATTTTACAATGATCTTTGTCTTCTATAATTTGATTGCTTATTCTGGAATGATCAGTACTAATAAATGTACTGAAAGATGGTTGACCAGTAGGAACCCTAAGTTCTCTCTATATACGTGTGACATCTGCTTGGAATTTTGGGGAGGAGGATATAGAAAATGGGGAATTTATCTTAGTTTCTCTCCAGAGCCCCACTCTTGCTGCAGTATCCAGCCATTCTGTCTTAGGTGGAGCACAGACTATGGGGAGGTATAGTCTTGGGCCCTGAAGTGGATGAGTCAGCTAAGATAACTTCCCCATTTTAATCCAAATACCTGCCTTACAAAATGATACCTTACTGTCCTGAAAGTGGCCTTGTAAATTACCAAAAAGGTCTGGATTTACTCACGTGAAACTATAAGAAATATCATACGCCCCAAGCAAAAAATTAATTCATTCATGTTATCCAGAATCTAATGAACAGATAGTATCTAATGCATTAGCAGTTTTTAAAATGGATTCACATAGTATATGGGGGAAACATGGAGGTATGTTATGATAAATATTTGGGCAGTCAAGGGGCAGGACAATTACTCAAAAATACTTTTATTCCTGATCCACAAATGAGGTGAATAATGTCACTGCCCTTCTTCTGTTGTCACACTGCATTTCCAGGGGGAGATGGTATGTAAAGACTTTTGCTGAATTCTGGATTCTGTACAGGCAGTGTGGCATCATGAATATGTTTCAACAACTGAATTAACTGAATAGAATTGTGTTGCATGCTTTCATTGTATTATCTGGAAATTAGCCCAATATTTGTTATGAATAAAAATCATTTTCTGTTTCATCTAATTCTTGTTACTTGCTTGGGTTGGCCATATTTCCCCCATAATTAATGAGTACAAGGGTAGTTCTTTTGCAAAGACTATTTTGCTTAGGTTAGAGATTTGCACATTAAATTATTGGTTACTAAATATTAAGCCTAGAACAAGATATGACTCTTTACATATAGCAAAGGTAAATTATGGCGTATGGGACTATTATAAGGTGTGGTCTTATTTTCATAGTAAATTTGAGTCTTTTTATAACCACAAATAAGTGTTTGTCCAGTATGTGTTGTTTCAAGGAAATTATATTGCAGCTAGTAATTACTTGCTTGTAGTCCATCTGTTCAAACTCAGACCTCCAACTGCCTCGAGTGCTGGAGAAGCTGGGCTTATTTTTTTCTAAGCTTAGATGAAGACTGCAGTCATATTCTAGAGATTCTAGTCCCTTAAGAATAAATTTCCTTTGTTGTGGGCTCTATTGGTCTGACTCTGTTTCCTAGAGTAAGGAAATACTTGTGATGTGGCAAGTTAGAGGGGAAAAAAGAAAATGTAAGTGGACTCCTGGTACTTCCCTTGGGATTGTGTCTCAAAAGAGAAAGGCTAAAATAATCTTAATCTCACAGATGGCCTTTGTGGAGGGTAGATTGACTCTTTCTATTTTTATTTTATTTTGTTACAATCTTTTTGAGACTGGGTCTCTTTATCTCCCTCAGGTTGGAAGCATAGCAGTCTTCTACCAGGCCAGCCCCATCCACTGACCGGAGTGGGAGCTTTGACCTTCTCTGTTTCCTTACCTGAGCTTATTCGCCCCTTTTTAGGCAGACTAGTGGCTCCTGCTCTGGAAGCTTACCAAAGTGATGCAGGACTCAGTGTGGATACCTTGTTGACTTAGCCAATTGCAGGGTCAATAAATATTTATTAAGTGCCTGCCATGTGCCAGGTATTGTCCTAAGCAATGGGGGTACAGACAACAAAAAAGGGCAAATAACAATGTGTTCTCAAGGAGCTCACAGTCTAATAGGGAAGACAATGCAGAAACAACTATGTAAAAAATAAGCTATGTACAGGATAAGTTGAAATAATAGACAGGAAGAAGGCACTTGTATTAAGGAAGGTTGAGAAAGGCTTTGTGTAGAAGGGACTTGGAGGAAGCCACAGAAGTCAGAAGGCAGAGATGAGGAGAGCATTCCAGGCACAAGAGACAGCCAGAGAAAATACCAGAACTAAATGACGGAATATATCTTGTACTAGGAACAGCGAGAAGGACAGTGCCCTGGATCAAAGAGTATATAGAGTAGGGGTAGCAGATGAAGAAGGTATAAGAAGACTGGAAAAATTTTGCATGCCAAAAGGGTTTTGAATGCCAAATGAAAGTTCTTGTATTTAAACCTGGAGATAGGGAGGCATTGGGCTTTATTAAGTAAAAGAGTACTTGTCAGACTTGTGCTTTCAGAAGATCATTTTCATGGCTGTGTGGAAGATGGCCTGGAGTGGGAAGAGACTTATGACAAACAGAGCAAACAGCAAGCTACTATAATAGTCCAGGCATGAGGTGATGAGGTTTTGCATCAGAGTAATGGTAGTGTCAGAGAAGAAAAGGGAACATATGTAAGAGATGTTGCGGAGGTAAAGTTGACAAGCCTTGGTAATAGATTGATGAGAAACAGAGTGAGACACTCAGGATGATCCCTAGTTTATCAGCCTAAGTGACTGGGAGGATAGTGGTACCCTAAGCAGTAATATGGAAGTTAATGGGAGAGGATCTAGTAAGAAAGATAAGTTTTGAACATGTTAAGTTTAAGATATCAATAGGACTTCCAATTCAAGCTGTCCAATAGGCAATTGGAGATGAGAATCTGGAGGTAAGCAGAGAGGGTAGGAATGGATAAGCAGATTTGAGAATCATCAGCATAAAGATGATATTTGAATCCATGAGAGTTGATGAGATCATCAAGTTAAATAGCATAGAGGAATAAGAGAAGAGGATTCAAAACTCAAGGATACCCATGGTTAGAAGGTATAATCTGGATATGCATATATATATATGTATGTGTATGTATATGTATGTGTATGTATATGTATGTGTATATATATATATGTGTGTGTGTGTATATAGACACATATATGAAATGCAGTAAGATTAAACAATACAGGGAGAGACTTCTTACAAAAGGTGGGACTTTGAGACTTGAAGGAATGCAAAGAATCCAGGAGATGGAGATGAGCATTCCAGGTATGGGAGACAGCCAGTGAAAACTCTAGGAATTTTGAGATGGAATGTCTAATTCAAGGAACAGGAAGGGGGCCAATGTCACTGTATAACAAAATACACGGAGGGAAGTAAGGTATGAAAATCCTGGAAAGGTAGAAAGGGGCCAAGTTATGAAAGGATTTAAAAGCCAAGCAGAGGATTTTTTTTTTATCCTGGAGGAAATAGGTGGCCAATGGAGTTTATTGAATATGGGGATGACATGGTCAAGCCTATGTTTTAAGAAGGTCAATCTGACAGCTGAGTGGAGGATGGATTGGAGTAGGGAGAAATTTGAGTTAAGGAAACAAGGAACAGGCTATTGCAATAGTCCAGGCATAAAGTGATAAGGGCCAGCAGCAGGGAGGTTGCAGTGTCAATGGAGAGAAAGGAATATATACTAGAGATATTTTGAAGGTAAAAATGACAAGACTTGATTAGTTCCTAATTAAGAGAATGAGGAGTCAAGGATGACAACTAGATTGTGAACCTGGGTAACTGGGAAGATGATAGTACTCTCAATGGTGATAAGGATGTTAGGGAGAAGCAGGAGTTTGGGGGGAAAATAATGTTTGGTTTTGGACTTGATGAGTTTAAGATATCTAGGGGACATCCAGTTCAAGATGTCTAATAGGCAGTTGGAGAAGTTAGAGGTTAGAAGAAAGGTTAGTTCTCCTTGGTAGCAGGGAATTGTGGGTGTATGTCACTACAACTGGCGTCTGCTTACTTTTTAAAATTATGTTGCTAAATTAGGACTAGAGATTAATTTGACCAGACATGTAACAACACACATACCTCTAAATTTTATTATCTCTTCTTCACTTTCCTACAGAATATCAATTCTGCTTCCAACCCTTTGTTCATCATTTATCCCCCTTCCTCTTCTTAATGTGTCCATTTAGGTAGGTACACATAAGCACATATATGTATATATTTATGTGTATATATATGTGAATATATACATATATATATACATACATATATACATACATATTTGTTGCTCAACTGTTTTTCAACTCTGTGATCCCATTTGGGGTTTTCTTGGCAAAGATATTGGAGTGGTTTTCCATTCCCTTCTCTATCTCATTTTACAGATGATGAACTGAAGCAAACAGAATTAAGTGACTTGCCTAGCGTTACGTAGCTGGTAAGTGTCTGAGGCTGGATTTAAACTCAAGAAGATGAGTCTTCCTGATCCAAACCCAGTACTCTATCCACTGCTCCACCTAGCTGATATATACATATATATGTACGTGTGTGTATATGTGCATATATATATATATACATACATATATACACATATACACATACATACACACATACATACATTCATATGTGTGTGTATATGTATATGTTATAATGTATGGGTGTGAATGAGTGTGGGTCTGTGTATAAACACACACATACACATATATATGTATATATATTACATACATCTCTATCTTAATCTATTTATCTATGATCTATCTACTCTAATCTTTTGCAATGAGAAACAAGCCTGATACAGTGAATAGAGAATTGACCTTTAAGCCATGAAGATTTGCTTTCAAGTCCCATCTTTGACACATACTAGCTGTGTGATCCTGGGCAAATCACTTAACCTGTCAATAGTCAACAACTTTCAAAGACTATAAGTTGCAGAGAATATGTCAGTCTACACTGGGAAAGCAAGTTTCTCCAGGTGGGAGTTTGCTGTAGCCAAGAAATCACAGATTCACTTCATACACCTATTTTAATCATGTACAGAGACATGGAGTATGGCAGATGGAATATCTCCATAGGGGAACAGCTAGTAGTCAATTTAACTAGAACAGAGAGTATGCGAATGGTAATAATGTAAAGTCATATTGGAAGTCATATTGGACTTAACTTGGAGCTGGGTCATACGAGGCTTTAGACACCAGGCTAAGGAATTTTATTTTATAATAAAGATAAAAGAGGACCAGTGAATATTTTCGATAAGGTTGAGGATGTGAATAAACAGAAGGAGACAGGTATGAAAGCTGTTGTGGATGTAGAACCAATAAAACTTGACAAATTATTAAATAGAGGTTGAGGAATAGTCACAAATTACATTAGGTAATAGCTAAGGTTTCTTCCAATTTTTGAATTTTATGATTCTCAGAATTGAATGAGACAATTGTGGTGACAGCAATATCCTAACCCTATCCAAGTTTGGCTAATGCTCATATACCATCTAAGAGTTAACAAAAAGAAGTTCCCTAGCTGTGAAATGAAAAAGATATTCAGTGAGTATACAACATTGATTCAGGTGGGCACAGCTTCCCTGCCTCAACAATGGTCATACTAGAGTGCTTGTCAGAAGCCTGCATCAGACCTCAGAAAAGCACTTCTGACTTCTCATGCACTGGCTTTTATGTTGAAGGAACAAGAAAGCTACAATCAATCACTGGAGCTTCAAATCCCTGGACTAATGAAGTCTTGAGGATGGCTCCAATATAGTTTAAGGAAAAACCAGCACAGCTTGCATGGAGTAGATGCTGTTCCTATGACACAGCACATCTTGGTGGCAAAACCCTAATAGTAATAGTCTTATAGAAGACTTCCTACCATTCAGATGACCTTATTAGGCTGTTACTGGACAACCTTGAATTCGGAGATGTGTAAAACCTGGTATAGGCAGCATTGGAGGCAGAAAAGAAGATAAAACACAAAGGTAAATGATGATGATGATGATAATTGCTAACATACATATTGTTCATTTAGATTTACATAGTACTTGACAAAGATTATTCCATCTAATATTCACCACAGCACTTGAAGTAGTTGCTATTATTATCCTTATTGTATAGATAGGGAAAAGTGAAGCTGGGGGAAGTTTTATCTTGTCTATGGGCACACATCTAGTAAGTGCCTGAGGCAGGGTTTGAACTCAGGTCTTCTGGACTCTAGAGAAATGCAAATTAAAGAAATATTAAAGTCCTAACTCATATTCATAAGACTGGCAAAGCTGACAGAAAAGGAAAATGACATATTTTAGAGGGGGCTGCAGGAAAACAATTACATTGATGCGTAGTTGGTAGAGCCATGAATTGATATACAGTTTGGAAAGAAATTTAGAACTATATCCCCAAAGTTACTAAAATGACTATATTCTTTGATCCAGTGACACTGATACTAAGCCAGTGTCCCAAAGAGGAAAAGGTACTATACATCCAAAAGTATTATAATAACTAATTTTTAATGGTAAATAACTGGAAATTAAGAGGTGCTCATCTATTGGGGAATGGCTAAACATATAATACATAAATATGGATTTATATACACTTACATACACACATATATACATACAATTATGTATAATTATAACACACACATATATATGTACATGTACACACACTTGCTGAAATAGAATACTATTGTGCTATGAAATGCAGAGTGAGCAGAAGCAGTAGAACAATTTATAGTATAACATTAGTATTATAAAAATGAACATTTCTGATAGACTTAAGAATAATGCAATTATCAACCATGATTTCAGAATACCAATAATGAAGAATGCTGTTCATCTCCTGAGAGATTTATGAAGGACTAATATGCAGAATGAGGCATACGTTTGTTTTTGGACATAGTCAATACGGGAATTTGTTTTGCTTGACTATACTTATTTGTTACAAGGGTTTTATATTTCTTTTTCCCTAGTGGGAGTGAAGGGAGGTGGGAGGAAGAAACAGTAAATGGAAATTGAAAAAAGTAAATACATTTCTTAAGTTGAAAAATATCATGATTGGGGTTGTCACTCTTTCTTGCTGACCTCTGTACTCCTGGACATTACTGATGCCCAGCTCTTTCACTCAGGCATGATGTTTTCTATACCCATTGCCTTGTCTCTGACTTCAGGTGTGGTTTGGTTTTCCTTTTAAGTCAGTCGTGGAAAAAAAAAATGATATCATGAGTCAAGGTCCTCCTCCCATGACAGTCCCAGATTTTCATAGCCTCTTCAAAAACAAACAAACAAAAAAATCCATACTTTGTGTAAAAAGATTCAGGTCCATATTTCTTTTTGGGTAGTTATAAACATGAATAAATAATTCTTTTATCTATAGCTTTGAGCCTCCAGCCAGAGAAACTAGATACTATTTGATCAATTAATAAACATTTATTAAGCACTTACCTTAAGTATATATCAGTTTGAAATCTATTTTTTTCTCTTTTCATATTTTTTCTTTGCTCCAGCTGAGTAGGAAAACACATAGTAATTCAATGTTAGAGCAGCACATTTATCATACTAAACGACAAAAGGGAACAGACGGCAAACAAATTCTTAAGAAATATTCAGGGAACAATCACACTTCTCTCAGGAAGGGAGACAAAGAATGGAAGTGAGGAATCATGAGCAGTGGGTCTGTTCCTCTTGATGAGCTCTGAAAAATACAGGATCGACCCAGACATACCTTTCGGCCCAATCTCTTATCCTTTCAGCTCTGTTCTCAACTTCTTGACAGTTACTATATTTGGCTTCTGTTCTCCAATGTTGCCTGATTCCTAGCTTGTTTTTGCTTCCCAGGGTACCTCTATCTCCTTGGCTTCTCCTGTATTTGGCTTTCACTCTCTCAGTATACGCATTCCTCCTGGGCAACTGCTTGTTGCTGTAGTTACCCCACCTACCTGCCCATGCCCATAACTTAGTGCTCTGTTGCTGAAATTTCTATCTTCCTCTTCTATCAGAAAAGGGGGCAGACTTGCTAGTCAGAATCTGACCCCAGCACTTATAGTGTAGTGGCATGTCTCCAGGATAGTGGGTAGGTGAAATCTGAGGATTTCTGTCTGTCACTCTGGGTCTCTGATATGGTTGTAAGATAACCCCAACCCATTTTCCTCTAATTAAAAAATATTATGTGATCTCATACTTAAATCATAGATTCTATTGGAACTTAGTGTGATATTTGGCATAAGATGTAGGTCTAAATCTTTTTTTTTGCTAAGCTACTTTGCAGTTATTCCAGCAATTCTTGTTGGAAGAAATAGTACAGCAAGTAATTTGTATTCTCATTTTTACTGGACAATGGGTAACCGTATCTTATTATGATTATTGCTTATCTCATCTGTTCCACAGAACTAACTTTTTATTTTTAACCAATACTAAATAGTTTTCAACATTATTGCTTTACAGTATAATTTGGTATTTGGAAGTGCTATTCTTCTTTCCTTATTATTTTTTCGTTATTTCTTTTGAGAATCTAGATCTTGTGTGTGTTTGTCTAACTCTTTGTTATACCTTTTTAGTAGCTCTATTTTTGTAGCACTAAATTTATAAAATAATTAGGTAATGTCATAATTTTATATTAAACAATTTTTTTGTCATTGTTGATGGCCATTTTTCAGTCATGTCTGACTTTTGGTAACCCCATTTGGTGTTTTCTTGGCAAAGATACTGGAGTGATTTGCCATTTCCTTCTCCAGTTCATTTTACAAATGAGGAAACTGAAGCAAACGGTAAAGTGACTTTCTCAGGGTCACATAGTGTCTGAGGCCAGAATTGAACTCAGGAAGATGAGTTTTCCTGACTCTAGTCCTGGCACGCTATCCATTCTCCCACCTAGCTGTCTGAAAAACACTGGACCTGGGATTATAAATATAAGCAACAATTGTTCCTCTAATTATCACTCCTTATTTTAAAAGTGCCTTGTAATTTTATTTATATATGTTGTGAGTATGTCTTAGTAGGCTGACATCAATAATTTTTATACATTTTGTAGTTTTTTTTATGGACATTCAATTTCTTCCTGAATTTTGTTATTGCTATATAGTTTTTTCTTTTTATGGGGTGGATTTATTTTATAGCTTGCTATGTTACCAAAGTTATTCATTATCTCAATTTCTTTGTTGCTTCTCTGTGGTTTTCTAAGCAAATTGTCATGCTGTTAGTAATTAAGGACATTTATCTCCTCTTTAGTAATGTTTATATTCAGTTCCTTTTACATTTTTACCTGTTCCATGATTATCTGAACCAAAGAATTCATAAGTCTATTGGCTGGTGATGACCATTCTCACACTTAGCTACACTGGTCTTCAGACAACAGATGGAGTCTATTGCCAAGGCCATAATCAAAGCCTTACTAGTATGGTGCAGCCTAGTAAAATTTTTAATCTAATTGCATAACTTTGGAAAACCAAATGTCACTTCCAAACACTGATGAAGTAAACTCCAGAGCAGCATTTTTTTTTAAAGACATCAAACTAATCTTCTTAAATCGTTCCCATCACTATGTTACTTTTTTATGCAAGGTAAAGCTCAGTCTCCTTACCTTGTTATTGAAAGCTTACTATAATATAAGCCCAATGCCATCTCGCTTTTATAAACTTATTTCCATACATTCATCTAGACCAACTCCTCATTTTATAGATGAAGAAACTGGCCCTAAGGAGACTTGCCTACAGTCACATAGGTAGTAAGTATCAGACGCAGGATTTGAACTAAGGTCCTCTGACTCCAGTCAGGGCTACCTTTCATGCAGCTTTCCTGCCTGTCCACATATCCACATTTCACCTGTCCTACAAGATCCAGCTTAAGTCACATATCTTCTGACTTTATTTCACATTTTAGCCCATAGTAATCTCTACCCTACTTCCTTCTTGCATTCCTATCACAGAGTACACAGAGGGGAATAAAGTGAATTTTTGACTATTAAAAGACATTTGATTCCTCTGTAACAAAATCTCTCCCATGCTTATGTCAAAATCATTTAAGGTACTCTGAAAGATGTCTGTTTGATGAATATTAATATCAAGTGAAGCATAAAACAGGAAGGCATATACTCACCAAAGGTGTTCTCTATTGCTATAGAGGAAGTCCAGCAAAAGTCTAAGTCAAAGGGGAATTCTCTGTGGATGAGGACACCCTCAAAATGTGGATGGGATTGTGCCGATTTCATCAAGTCTGGAAACATTGTGGAGCCTCTTGAATGAGATCCATAATCATTGAAATGAGTCTGGTGTAACTAACCACACAGAAAAAAACTTAGTAAATCAAGAATGTCTCTTGTCCCAACTCTGATATGTAGTCAGAGAAATGATCTTTTGAGCTCATTCATGATTATATAAATCCAGTACAGACACAGTAAGTGGAAAATGAGCTAGGCCCAGGAAGGAACAGGAGAAGAGTGGGTTGGATTGCCTTTGGGAAATAGCACAGCATTTCTCATGACCTAGAGCTTCTCCTTAAAACAAAGGCCCGACTTTTTGATAGATATTCCTCCAGTGATGATGTATGTCTGTGAGTCATGGACCACCACTGTCTCCAAAGAATTGAAATTTAGGATCAAACAAAGGACAATGGAGAAGCTCATGGTGGGTGTAATCAGGATGCAACATTTGCTAATCAAGGAGTTATGTAGGAGAGGGATGAAAAGGACCTCATCAGAGAAAAATAATAGCTAACAATGAAGACTGACCAGTCCTCTAATAGTAATTAGGGTCAACTAATGGACAAAGTTCAAGCTCCCTTGGTCTAATGCAGAGTTTTGAGAACACTAAGAAGTTTCCTAACATGTTGTGTGTACTTTTTGTGGCAAATTGTATGAGTGAATGGATTTTGTTGGACTGGAAGGGACAAGTTGCGATCTGCATTATTAGTAGATATAACATTCTAAGGAGCACTTTGACCAGTGTCTTTTATATTCCACTCTCCCCTAGACATGTATCTATCCAATTAAATGCTCCTCTTCACTTGATATATACACAACCCAATACCAGAAGAAATTCCAGGGTAACTGTCTATTGTATGACTCTCTGGCTCAAAGAATTTTTTTTATCACTTTCCCCTTGGCTCTGTTACTTTGTGAGTGATGTTGCTTTTATTATGTTTATCTAGGAGTTTGGATATGCATTGTCCAACACCAATGGCTTGACCCCCAATAAACTAGTTCTTTCCATTTTTATGTCACTAGCTATGAAATTCACTGATTTGTCTATAGTTCAGGGACATGCTGTAAAAGAAAAAGCATTTGATAAAATTACATGAACAGACCACACATTCCATTTGATCTCTGTACCAGAAAACCTTTCTAATCTGAAACCTGGGCCCCCACTATCATCTGAATAGGTCTAAGTACAGGATGGTAGGAGTTGTTATCCATTCATAAATGTCCTGGCTTTCAGCCTGGGGAGATAAGAATTGCCAGGCATTCACAGCATTGCTGGAAAGCAAGACTTCTACAGGGGCTACATGAGGCATAATTCTGCCTTATGACTTCTTAACTTTGCTCTATGACCATTGCTAAGGTCAGATACATCAAGGGTGTTTAGTCTTTCCCTGTAATGCTATTCCCCATCCCTCAGAACTATGCCTGGCATAGTCTAAAAGTCATACATCTAGCCTCCAAAGTATCAATACTTTAAATTTAAGCTCTATCAATTCCCTTCTTGAGGCAACTAAGTATTACAGTGGATAGAGCACCAGGCCTGGAGTCAGAAAGACCTGAGTTCAAATCCAGTCTTAGACACTTACTAGCTGTGTGACCCTGGGCAAGTCACTTAACCCTGTTTGCCTCAGTTTCCTATCCATAAAGTGAGCTAGAGAAGGAAATGGCAAACCATTGAGTATCTTTGCCAAGAAAATCCCAAATGGAGTCATGAAGAGTTGAACACAACTGAAGAACAACAACAAATAATTCACTTTTTCCTCTTTTCCCTGTTAATCTCCAACCTTCCTTTCAAGGACATCTGTAGGAATTGTTTATACCTCAAGCCATCATGAGTACTTCTTTGGCCATGCTTGCCCTCTTCTAATTCCCATCTATTAAATGGGCATAAATACTTCAGAGAGAATGCATTTACCAACGAAAGCTCAGAACTTCTGGGGGGGGGTGTGAAGTATGAAAGGGGGAAAAAAGTTTTGAAACAGTTGTATTCAGTAGCCAACACTATACTTTAATTCGTGAAGCCTAAAATCACTTTAGCTTTTTATTTTTAGCAGCCATATCATACACTTGGCTAATATTTACTTAGACTCATCCAAAACAAATCTTTTCACGTGGACAATTAATTGTCTTGACATGCCTTCTCTTTAACATCTATGTGTGTCATAGATTTTATGATTATTGGACCAGTGGCTCTAGTACCTCGATAAGAGCTAATCCCAGAATGAGGTTGGCTTATTTTTCACATCCTTAAGGATATTGTCTGGGAATAAGAGGAAATGTAGGAGGTGGAGATGTGAGGGGTGGGGAAAGGGTGTAGAACCACAGGAAGAATCTTTACCTCCCACACAGGACAAAATTAAACAGAATGTGATTTTACTGAATTGCCTACTGCATTGTGAAATTGTTCCTTCCTTATGAAATCATCCTAATTTTTGAGGGCAGGTATCCATTTCTCCAACACATTACCACAAATATTCATGTGGAAAACTTCACATTAATTTCAGAATAACTGCCACTGAAATAGAGTAGATTAGGTCTCAGTCCTTTAGAATCTACTCCTGCTATTTTCTGTAGTAGTTTAATCACTTTAACCAAAACTGTAGCTTTTGTTTTTTTCCTTTCTAAGAGAGTTATCAAACCCAGCCTTCTGGTACAGAGCACATTTGCTGATCATGCTGGTTACTCATGCATTCATTTTCCTGTTTTTGAAGCTGGACTTTCATGCCTTGGTATTCTAATGGAAAAGGCAGGGCACTAATGAAGAAATGGCATTCTCTGGAAGGGTCAGAGCTCCAAAGGATGAATATACTATTACACTTCCAGTAGTAATTTGTGGGCTTATGAAGGAATAAATCTCAAAGATATGTTTATGGGTACAAGGAGAGATTACAAAATAAAATGAATCTAATAATACAGTTCCATACATATGTATGCTCACAAAAGTACAGACATGCACTTAGAGAGATGATGAAAGGGATTGACTGAGAGTCAAAAATTGTCGTTTTTTTTTTAAACAGGACAATAATATAGCCCTGCTATCCATATGACAAAAAAAAGTCTGACTTTGCATGAAGAGTGATACAATTGATTTTATTTTATTTTTTTAAGCTAGGAAACCCAGGCATGATGGATTCCAGGGGCTATTTGGAGAAATTCAACTTGAATAAAAATAAAATCATTTACTTCTTACCGCATTCCTCCATGAATAAACAACAAACCAACCCACCAGTTACTCTATGATACTTTAATATTTCTGTTAATGGTATTACTATTCTTTCAGTTGTTTAAAACCTATAAACTTTGAAGTTTCATCATTCTCTATTATATCTATCATATCTAAGTTCTGTCAATTCTTCTTTCACAATATTTCTTAAATACCTTCCTTTCTTTCTTTTCACATTAATACAATGATGATACAGGTCCTGGTTATTTCATACTTTAATCATCACAATAGATTTCTAGCCAGTCTCCTTTATTTCAGTCTCTGCCTTCTTCATTATATTCTGTTACATTACATTCATTACATTCTGTATATACTGAGATTAATTTTCATAAAATTTCACTTTTGTCGTATTTTTATATGATTAAAAACTTTATCTGTGTATCACTTTTCTAGGACAAAGTTTAAGCTCCTCAGCCTGGCATTTAAGACTCTCCACTATCTGCCTGAAAATTAGACTTTTTGTTTTCTCTCTCACTTATTCAATATGTGAATTCTTATTTTTTGCCATACCTATGTACTACGCTGGAACACACCTGGAAATTTCCTGTTTCATAACCTTATCATGTTATTAATCTTGTCTGTAATCCATTATACCATCCACTACACAGCTTCAGCTTTCAAAATTCTACCCAGTGTTCAAGGCTCAGGGCAGCTAGGTGGTGGACAATGGATAGAGTGCCAGGCCTGGAGTCAGGAAAAATCATCTTCTTGAGTTCAAATCTGGCCTCAGATATTTACTAGCTGTGTGATTCTGGGCAAGTTACTTTACACATTTTGCCTCAGTTCATCATCTATAAAATGAATGGGAGAAGGAAATGGAAAACCACTCAACTGTCTTAGTTATGAAGAGCTGGATATGACTGAAACAACTGAACAACAAAACTCAA
>NW_020954565.1:7550670-7550797 GCF_900497805.2 Vombatus ursinus | reverse complement strand
GGCCCACTCCAAGTACAGCATATCTTCTTTTTTTAAGTTCTAAAATATTTATTAATTTTTTAANGGCCCACTCCAAGTACAGCATATCTTCTTTTTTTAAGTTCTAAAATATTTATTAATTTTTTTA
>NW_020954565.1:7549870-7550501 GCF_900497805.2 Vombatus ursinus | reverse complement strand
GGATAGATTTCTATACCCCATTTCCTGTGTATCTTATTTTCCAGTTGCATGTGAAAACAATCTTTTTTAAATTTTTGTTTTTAAAACTTTGGGTTCCAAATTTTCTTCCTTCCTCCCTCTCCCTCCCACACTCATTGAGAAGGCAAGCAACTCAATACAGGTTATACATGTGTAGTCATGCAAAACACTTCCGTAGTAGTCATGTTGTGAAAAACTAAGTATATTTCCCTTAATCCTATCCTGCCCCCCACTTATTCTATTCTCTCTTTTGACCCTGTCTCTCCTCAGAAGTGTGTGCTTCTGATCACCCCTTCCCCCAATCTGCCCTCCCCTCTATCATCCTTCTGCTTTCTTGTCCCCTTCTCCCCTTATTGTCCTGTAGGGTAAGATAGATTTCCATACCCAATTGAGTATGTACGTTATTCTCTCCTTAAGCCAAATCAGATGAGAATAAGATTCACTCATTCCCTCTCACCTTCTCCCGTTTCCCCTCCACTGTAAAAGTCTTTTCTTGTCTGTTTTATGTGAGATAATTTACCCCATTCTACCTCTCTCTTTCTCCTTCAGTCCGTATAATCCTTTCTCACCCCTTAATTTTATTCTCCAGATATCACTCCTTCATCTTCAACTC
>NW_020954565.1:7545736-7549860 GCF_900497805.2 Vombatus ursinus | reverse complement strand
TTTTCAGAGATACTTCTAGGGACCTGTAAATCTTCAGTTCTTTCAAGGTGCTATGATCAAGGACGAGATGTTTACTCCTTTCCTGGCCTGTGCTCTGGTCTATGAGTGACCACAAGCACTCTTTTATGCCTTGGAACTGTGAGGAGGATTTCCTCTCCACCACCACTACAAGCTCCACTACACCAGCGCTCCTCCTGGCCCCAGGACAGCCACTCAGAACTGTGAACCAGATCCAAGCATGGGCAAAGCAAGAGAATCTTGCACCAGCAAAGAGATCTCTGCAATCTCCCTCTGATCAGCCACTTTATTCCTCCTCAGTCTGTGGGCCAGAAGCTCTGGAAGTAGCCACCACCCTGGCGACACACTCAGGGACTGGGGTTGGAACCCTGTGCTTCTCTCTCACCACAGACACAGAATTTTCCTACTGACCTTCTAAGTTGTCTTTGGTGTTCATATATTGAGAAGTCAGGAAATTGCCACAACTGCCTGTGATTCAGTCCTCAGAGGCCTGCTCCAGGTTCGCTGAGGCCTGCGTGCCCATGCCAAACTGCATTCCTCTCCCAGCCTGGTGCGATATACCTTTCTGATCAACCATCTAGGTTGTCTTGGGCTGGAAATTTGTTTTACTCTGTCTTTTTGTGGGTTCTGCTGCTTTGGAATTTGCTTAGAGCCATTTTTACAGGTATATGGAAGGTGTTGGGGGAGAGCTCAAGCAAGTCACTGCTTTTATTCTGCCATCTTGCCTCTGCCCCAGAAGGATTCTCACATCTTTTTTAATTAAATTATGTAAGTAAAAAACATTTTATTTCCTCTCTCTTCTATTTCCTTTCTCCCATTAATAAGGAATAAAACCCTTTATCAAATGCATAGAGTCAAGCAAAACAAGTTTCTATAATCCATGTCCAATAATGTATGTCTTACTCTGCATATATAGTCCATCACTCCTCTGTCAGGATGTGGGTAGCATTCTTCATCATTGTGCTATTAGTAAAGTTAAGAATTGGTCCAGCCATTTTGGACAGCAATTTGGAACTAAACTCCAAAGTTACTAAACTTTATCCTTTTGACCCAGTTATACCTCTACTAAGTTTATACTACAAAGAGATTTTTTTTTAAAGAGGATCCATATGTACAAAAATATTAATGATAAATCTGTTTGTGGTGGCCAAATCTAGAACATCTTTTGAACTTCCATGTTCACTCCAGCTAGAACCAATCACTCCATCTTTGGAAGACCCATTACTCTTATTAACTGTAACCACTCATTGAGTACTTATATGTTTCTTATATTATAGTTATTTCTGTAAATTTATCTTTCCAAGATATAAGCTCCTGGGAGGCAAAGATCATCATATCATTTTTTATCCTTGAAAGTATTATAGGACCACATTTACAGGTGACACAGCAAATTTTTTTTTTATTCACTAAATATAGCATGGCTAGAATTCCTATCTTTGTTGCTGTCAAATACTGGTCTATATCCCACTCTTTTCAACTTTCTGCATGACTTTAACTCTTACTATATAGTCTTCCTTTGCACTTAATTCCATGTTAAAATGTTCAGCAATTTAAATAATCAATTCTTATTATCATATGTCTATAACTAAAAAGGACCTCAGAGGTCATCTAGTTTGTCCCCCTTATTTTAGAGATTAAGAAACAGAGGCCCAAGGAGGTAAGGTATTTTTTCCCAAGGTCACATAAGTAGTAGGCAAAAGAGATGGTCTTTATACCCCAGACAGTATACTTTTGAATATAACAAGCTGCCTTTTAAGATGGACTTCTAAATTTCCCTCCAACTTTAAGTTCCTATTTAAAAAATGTTTCTTGTTTATTTTTTAATTTCCCTTAATATCTTTTCACATGTACATTTCACATGATATTAACTTAATGAATATTTATTGTTTTATTTATAAGGTTCCAGTGAAGAGAAATGATTGTCTTTAATTTAATTTTTTTTGCTATTTTCAACTTGACAAACACCATTAATAACAAACATTTCCTGAGTACAGAGAATAGAAAAAAAGAGAGTTATACATGAAACTGCAAATTCCTATTACATGTAGCTTTAAAAAGTGTGGCAAATTAGGTAAGAGATACCATCTTCAAGCCAGAAAGACCTAGAATCCAGTCTTGCCATTGACACATATTGGCTCTGTGACTCTGGGCAAGCCATTCAATTTCAATGCTTTAGGTAACTTTTTAAGGTAGTAAATTGTAGAGATGGTGTCGACCGACATCTTTAGAAGAAATTTCATTATTTAAGAATTCCTTCTACTAAAGAAACCACATTCCCAGTTCCTATCATTTTTAAGGCATAGAATAAATTCAACATTTTAGTTTTGATTTTTTTTATTTGAACTAAAGTTGAAAACTATCCCTATTTATCTTTGTTTCCTTCTGAGTTGCTTTCTGTTCTCTTCTGTGATTTTTTTTTTTTGGTGAGGCAATTGGGGTTAAGTTGCTCAGAGTCACACAGCTAGTGAGTATTACGTTTCTGAGGTCAGATTTGAACTCAGATCCTCCTGACTCTAGGGCTGGTTATCTATCCACTGTGCCACCTAACTGTCCCGATTTTTTTTTAACAATTCAGTGATGCTCTTTTTTTCTTTCTTTTATTACATCACTCTCACAAGTTTCTCATTTCCCCCTCCATTATTCCTTAGGATTTGACCCTTCAAAGGGGTTTGGAAAAGAGAAAGCAGAAAAAGCAGAAAAGAGGTTGTACAGAAAAGAAGTCAGTGCTTCACAAACAAGGACTGGGAGCCCAAGAAGGGAGTCTATATAACCACAAGCTTCTCCAGAAAAACCTCATTATCCAGGTAACCACTTGGTCCCAGAGATGGAAGTAGATGGAGGCAATAAAAGAGTAGTGAGAAACAGAGATTCCTGGACCTAACTACAAACCACCAGAAATGGGGATGGCAGCAGTGGAAGTGACAGTGTAAACAAGATCTGGCCTCAGATACTTACTAGCTGTCTCAGTTTCTTCAGCTGTAAAATGGGGAGAACAACAACTACCTCCCAGGGTGATTGTGAAGATCAAATGAGATAATGTTTGTAAAGTATCTGGCGTAGAGTAGAAATTTAACACTGCTTGTTCCTTTTCCTTCCTCTTTCCCTTCTTGACCTCCTCAAAAAAAAAAAAAAGTAAAAGCCGAGTGACAGAGGAGTTCCTGAACCAATAAAGGAGAATCTAGACCCAGTCTTTTGGACAACGCTAAGAAGGGTCATACATGTTAGAGCTTGGAGGGATCTTAGGGGCCATCTATTCTAACTCCTTCATTTTCCAGATGAGGACACTGAGGCTCAGAAAGATTAAGTTATTTCCCCAAGGTCACATGGGTGGTGACAAGGGCAGAATTTGAACCTAGACCCTCTGACTTGAAAGCTAGTGCTCTTATAATTCTACTACGCTTTCTATCACAGTTCCTGGCCCAAGCAGAGATTTCAACTAAAAAACAGTACCGTAATACTGAGGAGCACCCCTACACCTTGCCTTGCCCTGGTACAATAAGTCACAAGGATTGTGTGAGTCTGAGACAGTGGGCATATAAAAGTCATTCTATTGACCCTTCCAGTTGTCCTGTTGATTGTATTTGTCTAAGTGTAGAAGACTTTGTAGGTTGGTCCCTTGAAAGTAGTACTAATTTCGGTGGGTTTTGAATCTAGGTAACTGCAAGGGTGTCAATGACCTTAACAGGACCAGGGAAATTTGGAGGATTATTGAATTAGGCAAAAAGGTCAGAGATGTTGACGGTATGTAGAATTGAAGTTATTGGCAGACATTTGGCAATACACACATATATAAATATACATGTATATTTATATGTAAGTTTACATATAAATATATACAAATTTATGCCCATGTATATGAATTTATATATTTTATATATAAATATATATTTGTATATATTTTATAGAGAGAGAAAAAGAAAGGAAGGAAGGGAGGGAGGGAAGAAGGAAGGAAGGAAGGAAAGAAACAAAGAATCTGGGGGCACACTAAAGCCACAAATGGGGCCCCCAAACAAGGCTATCCTAGGTACAAAGTACTCTGTGGGTGTACTCAAAACTATAGCTCATGCACCTACATGTGTGTACCTTATGAACCATCCAGAAAACAC
>NW_020954565.1:7539827-7545698 GCF_900497805.2 Vombatus ursinus | reverse complement strand
AGTTTATTCAAAGCAAAACAGTCTTCAATCAAATTACATAGAAAAATAGCAACAAAATATTTTCCCCATAAAACTTGGCACACTTTCTGAGAAATACACACACTTTCAGCAGGAAAAATATGGCCAGGGCACACTCATGGAGTGTAGGGAACTTGTATCAAGATGGCAACCCATTCATACCTTCAATCCAACAAGGCTGGCAAGAGAAATATTTTATAGTAATGCTTCTACCAGCCTCTCTAACATGACATGTAGTCTTGTCCAGATGCATAACCTCTGCCAGGCTTTTCTTTCCTCTGATTTATTGTGGTTACTACTAAGTGTCCCATAGTTGGTTACTGCCATGAAAGACTCCAATGGGAATGTGGTTGGATAGCTTTTTCTATTTCCACCTTCTAGCATACCTATATTCTTTAGCTATAGTAATATTTCTTCCTCATAAGAGGATGAATGGACTCTGCCATTTATTCATTTGTAAATCCTAAGGCTTTCCTTTATCAACTTTTCTAATGTACACTCCTCACCAAGTCCAGTCTTTAGAGTGGGGCTGTGGCTAGGGGATGGGATGGGGCAGCAACTTCAAGGGAAAATAAATTTTTCTCCTAAGAGGAGATTTGTCTGTTGTAATTAGCCAAAATAGGCTGCCCCTCCTTAGAAAGAGATTCTTTGTCCCAGGTGCCAAGTTCTTTAGTATAAAGAGCAGAGTTAGTCCTAGCTATTTAGTGCCCACAGACGCAATTTTATCTTTATGCTATAAATCCTCTTCACTAACCCTGGGTCTCTGTCAAAAATTCCTTTCTAGCTTAGAAATTGAAAACCTATGTGACTTCTTTAGTTTCCAACAGCTAAAGTATATCTTGTCATCATCTGTGGAGAGACTACTCTTCTAGTAAATTGCAAGCCAAGAGTTCTGGAATTTGGAGGTCTCCCAGTTTTAAAATGCCAAATCTCTTCCTCTCCTGGGAAGGGAAAGGCACTGGGGCACTGGGTGCACTTGTATATCCATTATCAAATTTAATTTTTACAGAAAGTGTTTAACATTGGTGGGGTATATATACATATACATCTCTAAATGTGTATTTACACATACATACATACATACATACACATAAATATATGGTCATGTACATATGTATGTATATGTGCATATATACATATACATATGTGTATATATATGCACATAAAATACATATATATATGTTCCTATTTTAAAGGTAGAGAACCTGAAGCACAAAGAAGATAAATTACTTTCTTAAGGATAGTCTCAGTTGTACCTAACCAGTGACTGAGCAGGGCCTTGAACCCAATTCACTCACCCTAGCCCAGTATTTTTTTTTATACTATACCACATTACCCACATGTTTCCAGAATATTCTCTCAACTCTACGTGGTTGGATGCAGGGAGTGCTGACAAAAGTTTAATAACTGGCTCTCTGAAAAAAATGTACTTGGGACACATTCTTAAATTTAGTCTACTTTATTAACATTCCCTCTCACTTTTTTAAGTCGAGAAAATCAACAACAACAACAACAAATCATGATTTGATTTGTAGTGTTTGTTTCTGAGGTATAAATGCTCACACAAAAAATGTAATGACTAGCTCCAGCAGGCTCCAGCACACCATTGGTCAGAGGCCATTGTGAGGAAGGGCAAGTGGAAGAGACACATAAAAGATAAGATTTGGGCTGTGTTAGGTGAAGGCAAAGGGACAACACTCATTTAGTTCCCAATTTTACCCAAGTCTGGTCCTGAAAATAGGACTTGAACAGTAGAACAGTATCAAAATATTGCTCAGATTTGTTTCCAGTGAATCGAAAAGGGTGCACCTGCTTCAATGAGCCAAACACTACAGTACTGCATTCTGAATGGTTATGTATCTTGGCTTATGTTTTAAAGTCTGAATTCATTCTAGTTGGTGTATTTCCCAGTATTCAAAGCAATGCCCAGAATACCCAACTGAGTTGTGTGGCTGGCCAGAGTCTCAGGGAGGAATATTGACTCAAACCTTTAAAAAATGGCTATTGGCTACTTCCATGAGTTTAGGGTTAAAATTAAAAGTTAGTTTATTGATTTTATAACCAGCCTTTTCAGGAAATACACATGTGCATACATTGTCTTAACTATTCAGCATCTAGATAAATTTTTATTTTGAGTTCATCAGGGATGGTAGACTTTTATGATTTCAGCACATTAGGGAACAGGAAACTACATCCAATAATGTAGATCCTCAACCCAGGCAGTAGCTTATAGTTGTTCTTCTTCTTCTTCTTCTTTTTTTTTTTTTACAATTAAGATTTTTAAATTATTATTTATTTATTTTTAATATTTTTGTTTAATTTTGAATTCCAAATGTTCTCTCTCCCTCCAGCCCCCCCACTATCAAGAAAGTAAGCAATGTGTTACCCATTTTAAGTGTAAAATTATGCAAAATGTATTTCATGTTAGCCATGTTGCAAAAAAAAAGGCAAGGAAAATAAAGTGAGACAAGTAAACTTCAGTATGTACTCAGAGTTCATCAGTTCTCTTTCTGAAGGTGGATAGCGTTTTTCTTTATGAAATTGTCTTGGATCATTGTATTGACCTGAGTAGATAAGTCTTTTGCAGTTGATCACCATTACAGTATTGCTATACCTGTGTACAATGATCTCCTGGTTCTCCTCACTTCATTCTGCATCAGTTCATATAGGTCTTCCCAGGTTTTTCTGAATCCATCCACCTCATCATTTCTTATAGCACAATAGTGTTCCATCAGAATTATATATCATGACCTTTCCTATCATTTCCTAGTTACTGATCATCTGCTCAATTTCCAATTCTTTGCCACTGCAAAAAGAGTTGTTATAAATATTTTTGTACATATGGGTCCTTCTTTTTCTTTGATCTCTTTGGAGTGCAGACCTAGTAGTGATATTGCTGGGTCAAAGTGTGTGTGGGGTCATTTATAGTCTTAAAGACTACCCTGCAGCTGCTATGCTAAAAGGCACAGTAATGTGACCAGGGTGACACTGCCAATATATATGGAAGGTTGGACTTTAATCCAGGCCTTTCTATCTCCAAGGCTATCTTATTATCTACTATATTATCATGTTATTCTATGAGTAATATAAATTCTCAAATATTATCTAACATAAACAACATACAGGACTTTTTATTGTCATTACCTTTATGATAATGACTATTAGCACTCTGATTTAGGTATATCATAGGAAAATGGAGTGGGCAAAAAGACAATCATGAAAACAATATAAAAATTAAGAACAAAATGATTTCCCCCAATAATTTAGGAATTTAAACTCAGCTGCCATGATACCATGTTCATTAGTACAAATTTAATATCCTTTTCACAATATCACGCCAGTCTACTACCTCTTTAATTACCTCTTCTTTTAAAAATCTTGTACTTTTAACTACTGTGGAAATGAGGAAAATGGGCCCTAATAATTCTCCAGTGTTTTTTTAAGTCTTTTGCTACACCCTTAAATCTCTAAGGAAGTCCAAAAAGAAGCACACGTATGCTTTATGTCTCAATCTCAGCATCATGCACAGCTGTCCTTGGAGGAGTATTATGCCCCGGAGATATATTATATGGTCTTCAGAATTCCATCTCAAATAGAGAAAAGTTTAATAAATACATAAAGACCTGCCCGTGGGTAGAAATCTCCTAAAATCTGACCCTTTTCCTGTTTCAGAAAACATCCACAGTATTCTCAGAGGAAACAAAGAGACAGATGGGATAGAGGGCCTGCAAAGTTACTTGCCTCTCAATGCCTGACCCAACTTCATTCTGAAAACATTAAGAGGAACCCTGAAAGGAAAAAAAAGTGTGGCTTGGTTTTTCTACTCATTGGTCCTGTTGTGCTTAACAGAAAACTGACTAAAGTGATCTCCATGGCCCAGACTATTCCTCTTCATTCCCTATTATATACTTCTTCTTTATCCTCCAATACTTTTATCTCTTTTCTAATACTTTTATTTTATGTTACAAAAGGTTCCCATCTAAATTTTGAACTCCTGACTTAAAAGGTCTACAGGAACAGAATAGGCAAATAAACAAATCATTATTATTTTTCTCGTTTTAGCAATCAAATGGTGAGATAAGAAGCATTGTTTTATAATTGTGACTACGCTTGAGAATACTCAATTGTACCTGATTTGATTTTCCTAGTATCTTGAAGAGGAAAACATAAGTCCAAGGGTCAAAATCATTCAGTCAGTCAATCAACAAGTATTTATCAAATGAGTTAACATATTTAAAGCACTTTGAAAATATTAAGGTATTATATAAATGCTAGTTTTCATTGTTACCATCATTATCATTATTATCATCATCATCAAGCACCTGCTATGTGCCAGATATTTGGGATACAGGTTTAAAAAATGAAATAATTGTCCAGGTCATGGAGAAAGCCTGTATATTTCGAGTTGTATGCTCCAGATAGAATTCAAGTTCCTTGAGTTTTTTGTCTTCTTATCTCTTGTTATTTGCCTAATACAATGCCTGGAATATATAGGCAGTTAATAAATGCTTGTTGAATTGATATGAATTGAAACAGATTGAAATGGGACTGGCAGCAATTGATTGTATCATAAATCTGCCATGAGCAACTTGTCATGATGGCCAGCTAGCTTATCTGAGCCCATACCCTGCTGTAAAACCCAGGAGCCAAATTGGTATCAGCTGTGGAGATAACTATTAGGCTGTCTGCCAGGGGACAAAAATATGTATATACTAGAAAAGAATAAGTTCTGAGTAGAAGACAGAAAATGGGACATACCAAAAGAGTTATTTGAGAACTGTTTTTGATGATACAACTAAAGAGGTTTGGATTTGCAAACCTCAAAGCTGAAAAGGGATTCTTTCATTACACTCAAGAGCAGGATGGAAAAGAATCAGCTGGCTGCAGAAGGAACATACCAAGAAACCTCATTCTGCTACGTGCTCGACTTCTCTAAACTGACGTTGGCCATTCAGCTGCCTCTTGGCTATTCAGAATGTAGAATGGGAGACCAAGGTTCAACAGCATAATCTACTGGAGTATATCATGGCATAGCATCCTTCTCCCAGAAAAGATCGTTATAAATGTGAAACTGTTCCAGCAGAACACATCAAAGAGTTAGGAATGAGTGACCAGTGCTGAAGTAACAATCATTTTGTAAACTAAATAGCAGGAAACCTGAGGTGGGCTTTTTAGCTAAAAAGCACAAATCTTTCCATAAGCTTTTGCACATAGAAATTCCAGCCTATAACATTGTTTCCAGATGTATTTTTGGCAAAGTATCCACTTTCAACTTGAACAGACTGTGCCCTGAACCATGGGAATGATACTGTACTGTAGAGTGGAAATGTTATTAGAGACTAAAGGTTGAAATGCAAGATATTAACGATTAAATACACTGGCTTTTTTACATCCCAGAATGACATAGAGAGAAGTCATCTTAATGACCCCACCCATAATTTAATTCCTGCTCATTTACTTCAGTAAGTTCAAAAACTTCATTAGTGCTCCTTTGATTTATAGCTTTTTAGAGCATGGGACACCCACTAACGTGGCAGTACATCTTTCAAAAAATGATAAAGCAGGTTGAGAGGAACTGGCAAGCTCTCAAAGAAATCTTAGTTAAAAATTTAACCTAAAACTGTAAATTATTTTCACATTATTTTCACTTCACTGCTCACTTCAGTGTGTCAGAGACATAAGGAGAATTCTGTTTGTTCAGCTGGAAGATGTGCCTCTTGGCTTAATACCAAATTTAAATAAGCAATAAGAAAAAAGAGAAAGTAACCACGTCTCCACTGTTAGGAATTGACATCACACAAGCTAGAGTACCTTTTTTTTTTTTTTTTTTTTTATTTTTTTTTTTTTTTTTTT
>NW_020954565.1:7537792-7539796 GCF_900497805.2 Vombatus ursinus | reverse complement strand
TTACAGCTGATGTAAATTCAGATTAATTAATTGTATGAATATTAAAAATATTTGATTACCAGTCTAATGCTGAACTGAATGAGTCTATAAAGCTATGATAGTCTGGGGGCTCCTATCCACTCTCCCAAGGTCTGCCAAATTAAATCTTTATTCTAAATTAATGAAAGGCTAAAAGCCCCCAAAGCCTTTTTTTACTGATTTGATGAATTTCACAAAGTTCTGACACATATAGGCTGTGTGATCTTGGACAAGTCACTTAACTTTGTCAATGCTTGAAGTCATCCTAAGGATTATATTTCACAGAAATGGTGCTGACCTACCTTGATACATGAAGTTGCTCACCTAAGAGTTTCCTATACAAATGAAATTACATGTCCAGTACCTATCCTCTAACAGTGATTACTTTTTGTAGTGCCTTAGAAAAGAGCATTTCACATACTTTATCCCATTTATTTCTTACAACTTTTTGAATAAGATAATAGAAATAGCAAAACCTCCATTTTACAGATGGAAAAACTGGAAATTTCAGAGACATCTAGCCAGCACAACGGGTAGAACACTCCATCTGGAGTCAGGAAGACCTAAGTTCACGTCTGGCCTCAGACACTTACTAGCTGTGTGACCCTGGGCAAATCACTTCACTTCTGTTTGCCTCATTTTTTTTTTTCATCTGTAAAATGTGGAAATTATAGCACTTGCCTCTCAGGGTCATTGTGAGGGTCAAATTAGAGCATAAATGTAATGTAAATTGTAAAGCGCAGTGCCTGGCATATAATAGATACCAAATAAATACTGGTTCCTTCTTCCCTCCCTCCCTCCCTTCCTCCCTCCCTCTCTTCCTCGCTTCCTTCCTTCCTTCCTTCCTTCCTTCCTTCCCTATATGTGGGTTACAGCTTTACCTACTATACCATATTTCCTATGAGAAAGCATCTGAAAAAAGATCCTGGGAAGATGGAAGAGGGAGAAGTACCATAGGATATCCAATCTTTCTGGATCAAGCTCCCCTATGTGGGAAAAATAATAATGCAAAAATATTTGCATTAAATATCTTTAATAAAAATTGATATCCAAGATATGTAGATAATTGAGACAAGTACATGACCAAGAACCATTGCTTACTAGATAAGTGGTCAAAGAATATGAAGGTTTTTTAAATTTCCAACTACAAATAACAATATGAAAATGTCACCAAGCACTAATAGTAAGAGAAATTCAAATTAAATAACTTTGAGATTTTATGGTACAGCATCCAAATTCTCAGTGGTAAACAAAAATATTGTAACATGGTCAAGGTGAGAGGTATAAACATGGTGCTGCAGAAATTATTCCTCTCCACGCCGTCTTTTCTCCAAACTTATGAGAAAGATGTTTAAATAATAAGGAATTATAGTGTATATTTTTACCATTATAGGCACATAGCTAATAAGTGTTTGGGGCTAGATTTGAACCAAGGTCTTTGAACCAAGGAACCTGACACCAGCTCCTATTCTCTATCTATTGTGCTACCTACCTACTTTTCTATACTTTCCTCCTCACAAGCAAAGAAATTTGGGACTATGAAGCCAGATGTATCTTTTGTCAGATGTGACTACTATATTACTGGTGGGATAATTGTTTTTCTTTGTTTCAGGGGAACATTCAATCTATATTGGGGGCAAGGGGAATTTCTAGAAATTACTGTGATCTAAAAAACAAAAGGCAATTAAGCTTATTTGAAGGAAAAAGAAAGGAAACAAATACTAGAAAAAGCAACCTAGAGAAGCATCAGGCTATGTTTTTTTTTATCATGGCTTATTGGGGCATGCATGAAATGTTAAATCCTCAGCAGGTGGCATTGCTTAATTGAAGGGTATACAAGTAAATAAAAGGGTTTGCATATGTACATCATCTGGGGAAATTAATTACTGTCTAATCAGTATATACTCCATGAATAGAAAGCTTAATTTTTTTAGAGAAATGGAATTGAACATTTATTAAGATTTTCAAACTAATTGAGCTTCTCAG
>NW_020954565.1:7534826-7537742 GCF_900497805.2 Vombatus ursinus | reverse complement strand
TAGGAGTGTTAAGAACAAAGGCATTCATATTATCTTTTTTAAAAAATTAGGGTAATTCATTAAAAAAAAACACTGCACCAACTTTTATTACTTAGTTCAGAAACTTTCAGAAGATGGTAAAAAAGTAAAATCCCTCAAAACTTTACAATCCCTTCCAGTGTAGTTTTGCATTATTCCCACTCAGCTCCAAACCTGTTGTGTGCCCATTAACCACACATCTAAATGATAGATACAGGCTATGGCATTTTTAAAAATTCTATTTGTAGCAGCTTGTACAAGTGCAGCCAAAATATAAAGATAAATCCTAAAGACAAATTGTACACAAACTTAACAATGTAGGATTTTAATTGAAAATAGGGAATATAAAATGTACACAACTGTAAAAATCAAACTTGGATACTAGTACTGAAACTTAGAACTCATTTGAAAAGGAATCTTGTTTTCCTTTCAAGTGCTTTATTCTGCTACAAAACAGTTAAAATGAAGATGTAAAACTTTGTGATGAGTTTAAATTGTACAGTCTGTAGGTGCTATAACCAATTTAAAAGGTTCATATATAGCAATAGATGTTCATCTGTTCATCTGGATTGCTTAGATAAGTCAGCTAGATAACTGAAAACAAATCAGGCAAAACTGGAAAGTATTTCCTCTTGTGCAACTTTTCTTTTTCTTTTCTTTTTTTTCTTTTTTTTTTTTTTTTACTGGTGGGCATACCGTGCTGCAGGAGCATGACGGCCACTTTCCTCTTCGGAGCTGTTACTACAAGACTCCTTCTCTGACCGCCTTCAGAGCCTAGAGTGCTATCAAACTCCGGAAGATCTACCTCTTCTGTGTTACCTATCAACCACACCAGAATCTTCAGATCTGGCTAGAAAAACATTCTCACATTCAGAACATTTTTCTAGACTAATCCAGTTGTTTTGAGGAAACTGTACATCAAACTTTCTATAAAGATCACCTTTTTCAAGGGATCATGATACTGTGGTATTTCCTGTCCTCCAGATACATGGACAGTCTGCTTCATTTACTTTGCCAAGTGGATATTCCACCACAATCTGACCACTGGCATCTAGGTGCTTTATTGTGAACTGAAATCCACATAGTAATTCAACAACTCCTATTTTTTGTGTCATATGTAAATCACATCCATTGCTCTGGAACACCTCATGCCCCTTTTCTTGGAGCAAAAGACCAATGTCGGGGCAGCTAGGTGGTGTAGTGAATAGAACTCTGGCCTTGGAGTCAGGAGGACCTGAGTTCAAATCCAGCCTCAGACACTTGATACGTACTGGCTGTGTGACCTGGACAAGTCACTTAACCCTGATTGCCTCACCAAAAAAAAAAAAAAGCAATGTCTCCTAGTTCTACCCCTGGGGCCTTGTCTGCTTCTCCAGTAAATATAATTCTTTGTCTATGTTTCATACCTTTTCTCTACGTGGGCTTCAAGAATCTTCACTTCTTTTATCACCTTCTTTCACATTTTCTTTTACAATGATCCTTCCTATTAATTACTTTTTTCTCCATTACAATCAGAGCACACATACTGTATCTATAGCTGTACCATCCCAGTAGCCAGCTGTCTTATCATTATTTGTACACCTCACCCTGCACATGCACTACGTTTCTGAACAGCTCCCGTCTCACTCCCTTGGCTCACTACAAAGAACATTTTTGCTAAGTTGCAGTTTGGTAACCTTGCCATTATAAAGATCTTCTAAAGACATCTTGGGTGGATGCACCATGTCCTTGCCTCCTGTTCTAAAATTTTGACTTTTATTTTGATTTTTTCATAAAACTGAACAATCTGCCACCAGAAAAGTGAGAAAAAATATCATCTATGCCACTGCCTCCACCACTACCTTTGGTAGAGTTTGATGAAACTTCATTTGATAAAACTTATTTCCTTGGATTTGTCTACTGCATTTGGATTCTTGTTAGGGTGATATTCCATGGTCAACTTTCTATGCTCCTTTTTTTTCTTTTTTTTTTAGGCAATTGGGGTTAAGTGACTTGTCCAGGGTCACACAGCTAGTAAGTGTCAAGTGTTTGGTCTGAGGCCACGTTTGAACTCAGGACCTCCTGACTTTAGGGCTGGTACACTATCCACTGTGCCACCTAGCTGCCTCTTAAGCTCATTCCTACTGGCCCCTGGAAGGACCTTAGAATGTCTTAGAGCTTCATACTGGCCATGTTGGCCAATGGCAGGGCAGAGGGTGAGAGACAGCAGAAAACCATGGTGACCCTAGGTCCTTGAGCAGCAAAATTCTCCCCACCAACAGCTCAATAGAATGCAAGATCCCTGAGGACAAGGATTGTTTTGCTTCTAACTTTCAAAATTTATTTCAGTAAATTGAGTATAGGCCAGCTAGGTAACATGAGGGATCAGGAAGTCAGGGAGACATTTTCCTGAGCTCAAATCTGACCTCAGACACTTACTATCTGTGTGACTGTGGGTAAGGCACTTAACCCTTTTTGCCTCAGTTCGTCATCTATAAAATGAGCTGGAGAAGGAAACACCAAACCACTCCAGTATCTTTGCAAGAAAACCCCAAATGGGGTCACAAAGAGTTGAACACAACTGAAATGACTGGAAAACAACAAAACTGAGGATGTGTTGAGGAAGAGCACAGACTAGCCATGTTTCACTTTCCGGACTTTTCCTTATGCTTCAGTTGCCTTCCTCCTCCTCCCCTGTGGCCCAGAGTCTCCATTTTGAGGACTGGACTAGACCAGCTATGGGTCATTCTCTGATTTTCCTCACCATTCTCACAAACCAGGAAACCTTCACACCCCAAACCTAACCCCACTTTTTGGCTTCCCTTTATGCATTGCCTTCTTTAGTAGAATGTAAGCTTCTTAAAGGTAGAGGCTATCTTTTTTTTTTTTTTTTTTTTTTTTTTTTTTTTTTTTTTTTTT
>NW_020954565.1:7531505-7534799 GCF_900497805.2 Vombatus ursinus | reverse complement strand
TGCTTATTGATTTGAATTGATATTTCATAATAAAAGTTTTTTTAATGATCCAAAATGTATAAAGTTAATTTTGTATCAACAAATTGAACCATTTTATCCTGTCTGAAGTAATTTGTATACCATTGTACATTATGAAAGGCAGTGTGACAAAATGGGTAGAGATCTGGCCTCAAAATCAAGAAGGCCTGTGTTCAAGTTTCACCTCTAATACTTAGGCAGCTCTAAAGCAAGAATTATTTTCCTTATACTATAGAAGATGAAATTGAAGTTTGGAGAAGTTAAATATTTTTAGTGGTCATATAGTTAGTAAGTATGGAAGTCGTAATTCAAATCCTGATCTTCTTTGACTTAATGCCCACAGCTCTTATTTGCACATGGGTAAATTGGGCTACATTGTTTTGGAAGTCCCTTTCTATTGAATTTTGATTCTGTAACACTCTTTCCACTACACTAATAAGAAATATCAATTTTAGTAGTAATTTTAGTTGACTTTGCTGCCCTTTTCAGAATATTTAATGGTGCTTTTACAATTTTTATATAAAAATCATTTTCCCCTTCCAACTAAAAGCCTTTTTTATCTTATTTTTACCATTTGCAGATTTGCTCAAAACAGAAATAAACGACTGCTTTAGAGCATTGTCACTATTGTTCCCAAACCTCACATTTGATTTCCTCATATAAAGTCTAAGAACTTGACATTCCTTCAAATTATTTAATACTAATTTCTAAGTCAGTGTCTTAATTGAAAGTGTGATTTGGTTGAGCTTGAAAATATTATCAGTGATGTAGTGCTCCACATGAAGCCAAAGCTGAAAGGCGTACTACCCAGTCTGTCCCCACTAGCTCTGCCAGTCCACTTTGAAAGTGTTCTGAGACTTTCAGCCCAGCCCTAGAATACTGTTAAACCATAGAACTGCCAAGATTTTACGATTGTTCTGTAGCTACTCTGGAAATTCTAGCCAATTAAATTATATTGGTACTTCCATTGCTATTTTGAGTTTATCTCAGAGAACTAAATCCATGGTATGACTCCTAATTTTACAGATGGTTCCCTTTAGAATGAATAATGTGGGTTCTCTTTCTGTTATACAGGGCCACTCCTTCTTCTAGTCCAGAAGACTCCCCAGGCCCACTGTACTCTAAGTCCACAGGCCAGGTTGGGCCTGTTCTGACACTATTGGTGAGGATGAGTAATCTGATCTTCTCTTTTCTCTTTCCTGACTCCTGTCATCTATTACATGTGGGACCTTGTACAAGTCAATTAAGTTTTCCGGCCCTCAGTTTCATTATTGGTAAAATGAAATGATCGGGCTAGATGACCTTCTAAAAACCGTTCCAGGTCTAATCTGTGCCGCTATAATTGTTACAAATGTAGATGGTGCTCAGTTCTCAGGTAAAAAAAAAGTTTTAAAAGTTTGTTTTCAATTTCCCATTTATTTTCTTTGGGAAATACAAAGCTGAAAACACCAACATTAGAGCTCAAGTTAGTGGGACACTGTTTCAATTAGAATGGTGTTAGGATCTCCACAGTTGCGGACTCACATGTGGGCCTTGTAGAAGCCTTCACTTTGATTCCAGGCTTCTATCAGGGTGATCCAATTTTTTAAATGAAAAGTTGTTGTTCATCATTTGTTTTTCAAAGAGGATCAATGACATCATGGTGTGATGTCTTGACTTAGGCATGCATTGGATTTAAGTGATGTAGAATTGCACAAAGTCATCAGCTTCACACACTTCCAGAGTTATTGAAGTCCAGTGGCAAGACAAAAATCAGGATGACTGGCAATGGTCCAGGATGCAGTTTGATGTCTGACCAGGCTCCACAGCACTTGCTTTGGTTGCCTCGGGGCCTTTGGAACAAGTTGTTCTCATCTGCCCATTCCACCTGGGCAAGTCTTTCTATGGTTAGGGTAGACACCCTCCTAACTCACCAATGGGTTTGAGGCCTATAGGTTACCCTCAGCATGGTTTAGCTCATCTGTTGAGATGGTTTCACCAGGAAGTGGCCTCTGCTTATGCTACAACCTCTTGAAGCCACAGGTGATAGCTGGGTAAACACCAAAGGTAGATAAGCAGCCCTTAAAAGGGCTCTGTAAGCTCTCACACCAGAGGTGCTAGTCCCCCTGAATATCCAAGGGGAATTCAATGGTGTAAAAATGACATCCTTCCTTTCATTACAGCAGTATAGCTTAAGAACCTCCCTCCTACTAAACTTAGTCACTATCTGAGTTGGAGAAGATAGTTTTGATGCAAACTGTGAAACTGAACTTGGGAACCCCAGAAAGCAGATCAAGCAGCCAATTGAAGGAACTCCAGTGAGGAGTTTACTAGTATCTCTAGATTCCTAGCTCTTGTGTTTTTTCTAATAACTTTAAAAATTTTTAAAATAATTTTATTATAAACAGAGACACTCTCAACAAATAAAAATTCGACAAAGAGAACATTTAGTTGAACCCTATTTTGATTCAAAATATAACAATATTACAAATTCCATGTATTCAACAAAAGAACATTTTAAAAGGAGGAAGGTACCTGTCATTTTAAGGAATATTTCTCCTGCTTGTTGAGAACAACCCCTTTCTGTTCCATAGGATGAAGCTCTTGTGGGCGTGTCCTTAGATTAGCACATTTTTTAAAAGTAGCTTTTGTTTTGTTTTGTTTTAAAGCAAGAAGGAAAGTCAAAATAAATTAAATAATTAAAGAAAAAAAACATAGAGGAGGAATTTAGCTCCCTGGCACTGTTTTGGTAGTCTCAACATGCCCATTTCCTTCAATGGAGATTGCATCTGGAAAATCTGATCCAGGGCCCAAAAGGATTAATTATTTTTATTTATTTTAGTTTTCTACTGCTGCTTGGGGAAGTTTGTGTAGGATGATGTTTGGTCTCTCTCTTTCTTCCTTCTTCCAGGTACTGGTGCATACAATTCTGGTTTATTACAGGAAAGAAAGAAAGAAAGAAAAAAAGAAAAATCCCTTTAAAAACCCCCCAACAACATATATTAATTAGCAGACCACTAGAGTTCCTTTGAATCTAACAGCTCTGTAGGGTATTAGAGTTTCTCCATACTTTGTCTTATTACATGCCTAGAAATATTGCTTAACAACAAAGCACAATTATGCATGCAAATAGTCTCAAAGGATAAAAATGATGTGTGCTTGATTTCCTAAAGATCAAATCATAATTTTAGAAATTAAATGCTTGCCAAATTTTTTCTTTTATCAATCACCTTAGGGTTTTGCAGCATGAGTTTTACACTTCTAACATTCATGAATTGCTGGATTTTTGAATTGGCT
>NW_020954565.1:7531368-7531469 GCF_900497805.2 Vombatus ursinus | reverse complement strand
GCTGTTGTAGGCTGGTGAATACACTATTTATTAACAAAAGCACTGTGTAAACAAGCCTAAGGGAAAGCATGAAAAATTCTGTGGGATGTTAGCCAAGGAGG
>NW_020954565.1:7525635-7531293 GCF_900497805.2 Vombatus ursinus | reverse complement strand
TTTTATCAAGAGCAGAGGAAAGAAGTTAGGTTAAGGACACATTTTGCTTTAAGATATTACATGGCTGTTATAAAAAGCAAGAAAAAAGGGGGGAAAAGAACGTAAAAAAAAAAAAAAAACCTCTGAACTTTCTCTTTCCAGCCTATTTTTGGTTGCTGTAATATGTCAGTGCTCTAGCAATGAATTTTATGAAATGGTTTGGCTCAGAAGAGCCAATTCTAATTCTAATTTCTTAATTCCCAAGGCTGGTGACACCCAACTATCAATGACAACTGGTTGACATTGGAAGTTAGATTTATTTTTACCTTTATATTGTAGAAAATAATACTCTGACCTTTAAATTCAACTTGTAGATAAAAAATTTAAAGCACTTGCTTCTAATTGTGGTTCCTATGGTTACACAGAGAACTGTATCATAGGGTCCATTCCAGCTTTAAATTATGGTCTTTATGATTACCTTATGGATCACTTTTAGATCTTTACTGGTGAAAACTACCTCAATCTATTCTCTGGAGTTAAGGACAAATTTGTACCACTGAATTGATTTCAAAAGTTATTTCTGAAACCAAGTGCTCTCTTCTAAAGATACAGACCTTCAGATACAGTCTGAAATGTACAAACTGTAGTTTAGATTGCATTGGGTCAGGAAACATTACTAGTTCTTAGGAACTCATTAAATCAAATTGAGTAGTCTCAGAATTGGGTCAGTGTGAATCTTTTTTCACACTGTGTGACAGTTACCTTTGTAAAAGGGAAACAAGTTTCAACCTAGGATACAGAAACACATTGATTATCTCTAATTTGTTTAGTTACTAGACATGTGGCCCTCTAGGTCCTCAGGTGCAGCCCTTTGACTGAATCAACACTTCACAGAACAACATAAAAAAATGTTGTTGTCATTGTTGTCGGTTTTTGAAGAGGACCAAAATGACATCACTATGGCAGAGTCAAGTTTTAGTGTGGCTGATCAAACTAATACGAGCTCAGAATGTTCTACCACAGGTTGGGCACAAATAGTCCTTGTGAATCTTTGGGGTGAATTTTCTAAGTTCGCATATCTTGTGTTTCTCTTGGGCTACCTCAATTCTACTTTGCTCATAGAGCACAGCACCTTCTCTAATGAGGGCACACCATGCTGAGCAGTCCTGTGCCAGTGTCTCCCATATCACACAATCAATTCCAAAGTTCTTAAGAGAGATCTTAAGAATGTCCTTATATTGCTTCTTCTGACCACCTTGTGAATGCTTGCCCTTTGTGAGTTCTCCATACAATAGTCTTTTTGGCAAGTGTATGTTTTACATTTGAACACTGTGGCCAGCCCATTGGATTTGCACTCTCTGAAGCTGAGTTTGAATGCTTGCCAGTTTAGCTCAAGAAAGGACCTCAGTGTCTGGTGTCTTATCCTGCCAAGTGATCTTCAGCATTTTCCTAAGACAATTCAATGGAAGCAATTCAGTTCCCTGGCATGACACTGGTATACTGTCCAGGTTTCACAGGCATAGAACAATGAGGTCAGAACAATGGTTCTGCAGACTTTCAGTTTGGTAGTCATTCTAATATATTCTCTCTTCTCTTCTCTCCCATACTATCCTTCAGAGCCTCCCAAACACTGAGCTAGTTGTGACAATGCATGCATCAACCTCGTTATCAATGTGTACATCCCTAGAAAGTACACCACCAAGGTAAGTAAACTTATCCATTTGCTGTAACCAGTGGTTCCACGCATGAATGGTATGGTGGTGGCTGATGGAGCACCTGTGCTTTCTTGGTGTTAATTGTTAGACCAAAATTAGCACAAGCAGCAGAGAATTGATCCGTAATTTGTTGTATCTCATCTTCAGAAGCTGCATTGAGTGCACAACCATCTGCAAACAGAAAACCATGCACCAACATTCCCTCTACTTTGGTCTTGCCTTGTTGTCTTTTCAAGTTGAAGAATTTACTATCAGTGTGATAGCTGACCTTGATGCTATGTTCATCGTCATTAAAAGCATTTGACAGCATGGCTGAGAACATCATGCTAAAAAGCATGGAAGCAAGCATGTAGCCTTGTTTCACTCCATTGGTGACTGGGAAAGCACAAGAGCACTGTCCATTATCCAGCATCCAGGCAAACATACCATCATGAAATTGATGTACAATACTGATAAACTTCTCTGGACACCCACATTTTGCCATAATTTTCCATAAGCCCTCAAGACTAACAGTATCAAAGGCCTTGGTCAGATCTACAAATGTATACAGACCTCTGTTCTCCTCTTGGCATTTCTCCTGGAGTTGTTGGGCAGCAAACACCATGTCAGTGGTTCCTCAGCCCTTTCTGAAGCCATGCTGGCTCTCAGGTAGATGACCATCTTTCAGGTCAAGGATCAATCTATTAAGGAGGTTGACAGCAATGACTAAGAGAGATAGCCCCCTGTGATTGTCACAGGACAATCTATTTCTTTTACCTTTATAGAGATGGACAATGGAGGCACCTTGAACTCCTGGGGGATAATCTCCTCTTGCCATATAACCTGGAAAATTTCAGTCAGCTTTTGTATAAGCAATGGACTCCCTACCTTGTGAATCTCAACTGGAATAGAATCAGCAGCAGGTGCTTTGCCACACAAAAGGAGCCTAATGACATTCAGAATCTCTTCTTCAGTTAGAACTTCAGCTGTGGGGGGATTGACTTCAATCTGAGGGAAACAGGCAGTGGCTACAGCACTGATTGATGATGGTCTGTTGAGAACACTATGGAAGTGTTCAGCCCATCTCTCTAGGATCATGTCCTTATCAGTAATCAATGTGGTTCCATCAGCACTGAGTAGTTGAGATATACCATAAGTCTTTGGCCCATAAATAGCCTTCAGGGCATCATAAAAACACTGGATTATTGCTATAAGCATAAAACTGAATTTTATCTGCCTTCTTACTGAGCCAAGAATCCTGCATCTTTCTAAGCTTTGCTTGTATTTTACTTTGGATGGGATTAACTATCGCCTTCTTAGAGATGGATGAACTATCCTGCTAGTAAACCCTATGGAGTTCCCTCTTTTCATTTAGCAGCTTCTGAATTTTCCCATCATTTTCATCAAAGCAGTCTTGATGTTTGTGAGTGTTCTGACCCAGAGGAGCCAATGCAGTGCTATACATCAAATCTCTGAAAGCTGCTCACTCTTTTTGCCGACTACGTGTTGGCTCAACTTTCCCTCCAACTTTGCAACAAACTATTCCTGCTCAGAAAAGAGCTCTAATCTGTTGACATTAATTCTTCTGGTGGTCATTTTGCCTTGGGGACACTGCTTTTGTTAAATGTGAATATTTAGGTTGGAGAGGATAAGTCTATGTTCAGTCCAGCACTCTGTGCCACGCATTGCCTTTGTCACTCTCGCATCTGTCTCTTTTCCTTACAATCACAGAGTCTATTAAGTGCTAGTGCTTGCTGCAAGAGTGCATTCATGAAGTTTTATTGCATTTAGTTAAATGGAAGACAGTGTTGGTGATGAGAATATCATGCTATGCACAAGTCTTCAGTAGTAAGTGACCATTGCTGTGGCTGTTTCCAACTCCGTTACTCCCTAGAACTCCCTGCCAAGTTCAGTGGGCTGAACCTACTCTAGCGTTAAAGTCACCCAGAATTATAAGCTCATCCTCTTTTGGAACATTGATGATAAGGGTCTCCAGTCTTCATAAAATTTTTCTTTAACCTTATCAGGGTTGATCATGGTGGGAGCTCAGGCACTGGTGATGGTGGTGTGACGTTTTCCTGCAAGTGGCAATCACATTGTCATGAGCCTTTTAGTAGGCATATAAGCTTGTTGACTAGGTTTGTTTTGATTGCAAAACCTACAGCAACTTCACAGCACTCCCCTTCACTGTGGCAGATCCACAAAAAAGTGTATCCAGCTCCAACTTCAGTAAGCTGACCTTTATTTGCCAGCCTTGTTTCATTCAGGGCTCCTATTTGGATAAAAGAATTTCTTCTGTAAAACTTGGACTCAGTCAAAAGGTCACACCCAAGGACCTAGAAGGTCACATGTGGCTTCTAGGCTGCAGATTCACCACCCTTGGTCTAGTATTTAGCTTTTTTGTATATTGTTGTTTGCATATTGTCTTTGTCATTAGACTGTGAAATCATGTAGAGCAGAGCCTATCTTTTGCCTTTCTTTGTGTCTCCAGTGCATAGTGCCTGGCATACAGTAGGTGTTTAATAAATGTTTATTGTCTGATTGACTCATCTGTTAATGGGATCCCTATTACCAGACATTTTCAAATGGAGTCTTGATTTGATGACTTTTCAGTGATCTTGCATGTAAAATTCCTACTTTAGGGAAGAGTTGTACTTTGTCTTTCCCAACTTCTGGATTTTATGATATAGTACTGATATTACAAGCCCTAAGCCCAGGATTTCCTTCTTCTCCCTCCCATCCTTATTCCCCACCGCCACCTCCACCAAATTGTTGGACCCACATAGACTAGGTACAATCTTGGAGGTGAACCCAAAAAAGGTTATTTTTTTTCTTTGGGGTTCACTGCCCCCACCTGGAGTTCACTCCAGAGGAAATCTCCAAATATAGCTCCTGTCTCACTTAGCAAAAAACACTACTCTAGCTCCTTATATCTCGTGGGTTATATGTTCTCTAATTGCATTGTTCTTCTGCCCCTTAGACAAAAAGTAATGATTCACAAGGGGAAGAGATTCTGAACATGTCCAGTTCAAAAGTTTATTCTGTCACACTCTGATTGATACTCTCAAAAATTAAAAAAAAAATACTAAGCATTTGAGCAGGTCTGTCCACTCACTTTTATAGGTGATTGAAGAGAGTTAGCTCCTCTAACAATAATCTGTTCTCGTCAGAATCCCAAGCAATGACCTGAAATGCTACTCAGTCCTTAAAATTTAATTAGTAGTCAGTCCCTATTCTTTCAAGGTGTATGTTCAAATTCTATAGGGGAAGAAGTATACTCTTCAGTTAATTTCAGAGGAACTTCTCTGTTATATTTCCCTTAATTGTGTAGTAAAGTAAAGTCTGAAGAATTTTTAAAATAGTGTGAATTTTGTTATTATAAAAATCTCTTTATACTTCATATTAAAGTCCATTAGCTACCATCATAATTCTGGAGTATAGGTGACTAAAGTGTTTTTTTCTTTTCTCTTATAGAGAATTTTTTTTTTACCAATTGATAAAGACAGCACAATACTTTAAAAAAACTTTATTCTGTTGCATTCAAAATAAAGATAAAATCATCATCAAGGAAAATGTTTGGCCTCTTTAAGAAACTGGCTCCATAGAAAGAAGCTTGTGAATTTCTAAGAAATTCAGGGCCTGAGAATCTTCATTGTATGATGAAAATCCATGTATCAGGATGGAGGGGCAAGAAGGCAGTGAGCAAGGGTAGCTATAGGAACAAATAAATACAATGACATAGAGAACAATAGATGGGGAGTATTTTATTTGCGCTATTTCTCAAACTTTTTTTCATATTTTCAAACTCAAATTTAAGATATTATGCACATACCATGTGTGATCTATTAATCTGGGCTACATCCCTGGAATTGGGCCTGGAATGAAGGAACTGACAAATCTGGCAGGTGTTAAGAGATGGAGAGAGAGAGAGAGAGACAGAGGAAGACAGAAAGAGAGAGAGAGAGAGAGAGAGAGAGAGAGAGAG
>NW_020954565.1:7522941-7525535 GCF_900497805.2 Vombatus ursinus | reverse complement strand
AGGAAGGAAAAAAGGAAGAAAAAAGGAAGGAAGGAAGGAAGGAAGGAAGGAAAAAAAAAGGAAAGAAGGGTGGGAGGGAGGAAGAGAAGAAGGAGGAAGGGAGGGAAAAAGGAAGGAGGAGGGAAGTGTTAATTACCAACTCTGTGTCAAACACTGTGCTAAACATTTGAAAATATTATCTTATTTAATCCTCATAACAAGCCTGGGAGCTAGATGCTATAGTTAGACCTGTTTTGCATTTGAGAAAACTGAGACTGACAGAGGTTGTGAGTTATCCAGGGTTATACAACTGGTAAGTGTCTGAGGCTGGATATGAACTAATTTTTATTTGATTACAGATCTAGCATTCTATCCACTGCTCCACTTAGCTGTCTCTATATATGATACAAGAAACTTTAATAAAAAATAAACTAGAATAGGAGAATAACAAAAACAAATTTTGTGCCAAGTAAAAGTTCAATAAAAAAAAAATTGGCTTTGGGTTTATATATAGACTCTGACCCTTATTATCTGAATAACTTTGAATAGTTTCCTCCTCTATAAAACAGTGATGTTGGCCTGTGAGGTAAGTGTTATTATTATCCTCATTTTTATAGATAAGGAAACTGAGGCTGTGAGAGGTTAAGTAATCATTTACTCAAGGTCACACAGCTGAATAAGTATCTACAGTAGGAACTGAATTCAGTTCTTCCTGATTCCAAGACCAATACTCTATCCATTGCTCCAACTAGCAATAAAAGGAAGGAATTATGCTTTTCACTAATTTTGATTAAGTTTTCTACCTAGATGCCAGAAATACACAAATGAAGAACAACTTTGCATAAAATATGTTGTGGTTAGTTTCCATTTTGAAAAATTATATGATTCTAGTTTAGCTTTTGGAAATAAACACCTTAAACTACCAAAAAAAATTATGAGGTTGGATAAGATGCACTCTGAGAACCTCTCAGCTCTAGGTCTATGATTCCATTATCTGAAAAAAGGAGAAATTTTTTAACTGGAGGAATCAGGTAAAGCTTCTTGGAAGGGTAACATTTGAGCTGGGTCTTAAAGGATGTATAGAATTTTTAACATATAGATTTAGGGAAGAAATAAGATTCCTACCACATAAAATGGTATCCACAGTGTCACAGAGGAAGAAAGAAAAGGATATATATGACAAAAAATAGATAATACAATTTTGCTACAATATAGAGTTCATGAATAGAAAAGGAGGAGTGGTGCCAGATTTTGGAGGGCCTTGAATGTCAGGCTAAGGAGTTTGAGCATAAAGATTTATTTTTCAGTAGCATAAAGAATAGACTTGAATTGACTTTGCTGGATCCATTATTTCAACAGGCTGAAAACTCTTCAAGCCCCTCCATACCTTTTTTTTGGGGGGGGCATTTTGGGTTAAGTGACTTGCCCAGGGTCACACAGCTAGTAAGTGTCAAGTGTTTGGTCTGAGGTCAGATTTGAACTCAGGTCCTCCTGACATCAGGGCTGGTGCTGTATCCACTGTGCCACCTAGCTGCCCCTATGCCTTTTAATCCTAGATTTTTTTGTTGATTCTGTGGGAGGACTCAGTATTATTGAATCCTCTGGTTACACTGACATGATGTTATTTGAGGTTTTAACTGCCATTTAATAAAAAGTAGGGTCTCTCACCCAGTGGCTCACCCAGAGTTGTACAGAAATTATAAAAAAAGTTAATTGGAATCTTGATCTCTTAACATATCTCCCTTCCTAGAGCAGTTCCTGAAGAGTAGTACTTAGATGTAAAAAGAAAAAAAAAAGAGTTATGTTAAAGATGTCTTTATACATTTCATGTCAACTATCTTAATTTCCTCACTCTTTCACAAAAATAGGTGATTCTGATATTTAGGGCTTCCTTTTGAATTTCAGATTTGGATCTCTAAGCACTTTTGTTTCCTAGAATGAAGGACCATGCATATGCTAGAGTAGGGGTGGGGAACCTCTGGCCTTGAGGCCACATGTGGCTAGAGCTTTAGTTCAGGGCATAATTTCTTCACAAGTTTGAAAGTACTTACTGTTATTTATGGAAGGTATGACCACCCTGTATATATAGGTGTGGATATCTCCATTTAGATGATTGATGACCTCGCCTTAGTGGAGCATGAGTCAGTAGCCCAAGACAATCTGATGAGGTTAAGGGATAATGCCTTTGTTCTGCCTTGGAAACCTCTACTGGATGGAGGGTGTAGCCATTCCCATTAATATCTCAATGAGGTGACTGATGACATCTCTTTGATGATATTTGTGGCAGAGTACCTTTGGTCTGAGAACTTGTTGATTCATTGGCAATTCAACCCAGGATGGCTGATTGAGTTATGGTACTGGGGATGTGTGATTGAGTCAGGGCTATTGGAGATTTGAGCCCCACCCTAGGATTTGGGCCCATAAAAAGGGAGCTGACAGATTTTACAGAATGAGAGATCCAGGAAGAGATGAAGATAAATAGAAATGAGAATCTAAATGTGAAAGAGCAGAGTAGACTTGGGAGGGAATCCTTAAGGAGGCTGAGTGCTTAGTCATTCTAGTCCTCCACATGGAACTTGTAGTAGTAGTAGTAGTAGTAGTAGTAGTAGTAGTAG
>NW_020954565.1:7514818-7522910 GCF_900497805.2 Vombatus ursinus | reverse complement strand
GAAAAAGGGACATGGAAGAAGAAGAGAGACAAGAATAAAAGACAGGTGGGGGTAGAGGAATAAGTGTTGACTCATTCTTTCCTTCCCATTTCTTACTGTAGCTAGTAATAACCAGATGGCCATTGATGATTGTTTAACAAATACAGAAAAATACTTCTTTTTCATTTGATATTAAAGTGATATACGAATTTTACTCTTATACTATTATTTAATGTACAATTTTAAACATTTAAAATATCATCATATTTTACTGGTATATTGCCTTTTAAAAATTCTCCTTTCTCTGAGTTTTCAAAATGCTATTTTCTCTTAGAATCCACATTTCTTCATGTGTACAATGAAGCCTTCCTAGGAGAAAGTAATTTTTTCCACTGAGGCGCTCCAGTTGGAAAGGGAGGCTAATTTGAATGGAATGAGAGTTGGCACATTCAAACATGCTACTACTGTCTGCTTGGGTCATTCTATGCCTACAAAGTGTTTTCACTGTATTACACTTGATTTAAAGTGAAAGATAATGTTTAGGTCAATATAAACAGCATGTGTCAAAAAGCCTTCATGGTAAGCAATGAGTAATATTTAAAAACTAAATTTATTTTCCAAAAGTAGACTGAAGAAGTTCCCCAAACTAAATATAGAATTTTCTTTTTGCTCTATTATTTTAATTGCTGGGCGATAACTGTTTTTGACATGAGCAGCATGGTATAGTCCAAATAGCAGTGGAATGAGGTCAGACACTATCATTTATTAGCTATATGGCCTGAAGTCAACATTTCTCTTCTTTGAGCCTCACTTTCTTTATTGGTAAAATGGGAATAGCACTGCCTCACCAGCTTAAAAGTTTACTGAAAGGACCAAATAAGATAACATATACGAAAAGGTCATGAAAACAGGAAGCTATATGTAAATGGAAGAAATTCTATATCATGATTGCCATCTTCAAAACTTATTTTCTTGAAAGGTAGTTTTCTTTGGACAACTTCCTCAAAAAGCAAATTCTTACCAAATACAATTTGGTTTTTGTTCATTCATTTCCAGGTTTTTACCTCCGTCAAAGCCCCCTTTGATATTTAATAAAGTTGTACTGATTCCTGTTATGCTTGATAGTTCACTCCTTTTGAAACCAAAATAGAAGTAGATCACAAAATAGAGAATAGGTCACATTGTCATTCTTCTCCTTATAATACCTAATTATTAGTTTGAAGTACATTCAATTCAATATAAACAACCACCTTACTAGGGACTGTGCTAAGTACTAGAGATTTAAAAAACAATAACATAAGAGAAACAAATTCCTGCCCTCAAGTAACTTATAATTTATTGGGGTTAGTAATATGGACAAAGAAAAAGCTATAGATATAGTGTATCTTCAGTAGTCTTTGTCTTTTGGCTATGAAGGTGTAGAGAACTATTTGCAAAAGTCTGCATAAGTAGTTGTCATAACAAAGTTCCTTTGTATATATTCCCCTCATAGTAAGGGAGAAAATGGTTTGAGACTTCATGTAAGACTCAGCTAAGCCAGAGCATCCAGAGAACATTTTAGAAGAAACTGGAGGGACAGTAACAATACATGTGAAATGAAATAGATCTGCTGCATTTCCATGATTAACTAGTCTCATCAACAATAGAATCATCATCACTTTTGGACTTTACAACCTCATTAAACGATGTATTATGTGAGGAAGAATCAATGACTCTTAAACAATTTAGAACAAGCAGGTGGAATCTGACCAAATATGTACATAAGAATTCTATGTTGGTAATAGTACGTTTTTAATTGCATTCATACATATTTTCAAGGTAAATTATGTAGGGAAAGACTCTAAAAGAATGTAAAATGCAAAATATCACGTTAGGATTTTCCTAAAAACCTACAAGACATGAAGCTGTGTAGTATAGTAGATAAGACTGCTAAATTTAGAGTCATTAAAACTTGGATTCCAATCATGCCTCTTGTACTTACTTGCTGTCTGATAATGAGCAAGTCACAATCTCTCTTGGCATCAGTTTTTGGATCTATAAACCAAGGATTATTGGCTTCTAAAGTCACTTCCAGGTCAGCCACTATTGACTCATATGACTACTTTTCATCTCGATAAAATTTTTATGTAATTGGTCTAGCTACTCAGCAAGGATATTCTCAAATGGAGCTTATCAATTTGTATATTTCCTGCAACAATGCAGAACATAGTCCATCCTTGCCTGCTTCATATTGTAACATCCATCCACCCTAGCCCTTTTCCCCCATTAGTGAATTCCCTCCATACTGGACTCCGTACTGGAAAGGGACTCAAGCCAGGAATCTTTTATTACACCCTCCCCCGACCTCCCCCGACCTCCCCCTGCCCCCAAATATATTTCTTACTTTCTGGACTGCAACAGGAGCTGCATACCTTCATTACCTTCTTCTTTTCCTTAGCCCACTCCTACTTTCTAGCTTCCTTTTATCTACTGTCTTTCTCTGTTAGACTATAAGCTCCTTGAGGACTGGGGCTGTCTTTTTTGCTTGCATTTGTGTCTCCAATACTTAGCCTGACACCTCGTAAACACTTAATAAATGCTTTTTGCTTTGCCTTGATCATTCTGAATGTCTCCTCTTCATGTCCTTCTGCAAATTCAATACAAAGGATCAACCTCAGGAACTGGGGACCTTCCTCAACTTCTCTTGACATTGCAAGGACATGAATGGAACATATTTTCTGTTCACTGTTTATCCCTCATTCTTGAACCATCCAACCTCCCTTTTTAGCCATTTATTCCTTTGATTACAATTTCTCTTTTTCATAATTGTTGTTTGTAATTTGTTACAATAGGAACAGACTAATCATCAAAGCTGTTCTTAAACTATGAGAAAGGAATAAAAAGACTTTTGCAGATAGTTTTCTATACTTTCAGAGCCAAAAGATGTAAATAGGAGGAAACATACTATAGCCATAGCTTTTTTAGTAGAAAAATATAGCCTTATAGACTCTCCTTAAGTTATCTCCCAAATGTGAGGTAATATAAGATTCTCTGATAGATATGAACATAGAGATAACTACTCTGTGACTTGATGAGTATTAAGATCAGTTGAAGCATCTAACAGAGTTTTCTGGTGTCACAGAGGATATATTAGGCATAGACCAAATAGAATATGAATTCCATTGGCATGGGGAAGGTCTATAGATTTTCCTAAAATATACCTATGTACACCATATGTATATGCAACAATTTAGAACTAAAAGTAACCTTAGAAATTACCTAGAACATCTCATCAATGAGGAAACTGAGGTGGAGATGGTGAAGGACTTGCCTAAAGTAACCTGGTAATGTATGTACCAGGAAGGATTAGACTCTGGCTTCTGAACTATGGGGTACTTTTTTCTCTTTCTAAATAATGACTCGTGGATTGTACTGGGCTCTGGTATGCTGAAAGGCTTACTCAGTGCGTTCCATTCACACTCACTTGAAAGGTATTGGATTGGCAATCTATATAGGAAAACAAAGTGATTGAACAATGTATATCACTCAGATAATGACGCACAATTGGCAGGATATTGATTTAGCCCAACAACTCAATTCAATAAGCACTTATTAAGTTCCTGCTATACACAAAGCACTGCTGGGAATATAAAATAAAAAAAGTGTCCACCTTCAAGTAGCTTATATTCTACTATGGTGTAGAGACTAGGATAGGAACCAGATTTGTGATTTCACTGGCATAAGAGCTCACTAGTAAGAAAACTGCTCCTACCAATATAAGCTGTCAACTTCTTTGTAACTTATAGTCTTAAAAAGTTGATTGGAGAGGTGAAGTGAACTACCCAGAGTCACAGTCAATATATGTCAAAAGGAAGATTAGAACCCAACTCTCCCTTGCTATGAGATCTGCCAACTATCTTCTGTACCACCCTGACTTTGTACATGCAAATCATGAACAAAGTAATATATTACTTTGGGAGGCTGTCACTGCCTTCAGCCCAATGAATGTAATATGATTCTCTATCAGAGGCAGCTGGCTATACAGGGCCTGGATTCAGGAAGACATGAGTTCAAATATGACCTAAGTAACTTACTAGCTGTGTTGCCCTTGACAGCCACTTAACCTCTATTTTCCTGTTTCCTCAAAGATAAAATGGGGGTAAATAATAGCATCTACCTCATAGGGCTGTCTTAAGGATCAAATGAGATAATAATATTTGTAAAAAGTAGTTAGTCCCATGCCTGGAACATAGTAGGTGCTTATATCCTCCCTCTATCAGGGAAAAAGACTTTTTTTTTAAATAGAGTTATTGAATCAATCAATTAATCAAAGGTATAAACTAGTTTCCAGTTTGATGAAAGCAGATGACACCACACAATGAATGTCTTATGATTGGTTAAAGAGAATCAATCACACATTGAATAGCTTAGCAGCCAGTTCAGAATCCAGCATTCCAATAGCAGACCAGGCTAATTCTGTAGCTCCAGTCAAGCCTCTGATAGTTTGCAGTAGAGCAAGGCCCCAGAACAAACAGTGAATGACACAGTAAGATTTGCATTAGGAGTGAGGACAAACTAGATGCAAGTAGGACAGAAAGCTTCATACAATTATAAACTTTTGCTTATTTAAGTATTTAACTACACATTAAACTATACAACTAATGGATGCTGCAAATCTCAGGATGTCACCAAAGAAGAAAAGGACTTCCATCCAGTCAGGAGCTATGTTACCCATCCCTTGGTCACATAGACACTCCAAGCTAGAACCCACTTCCCCCAGTATCTGTATGTACTTATGAGAGAGTGCCTGCAGTTTGGGAAGAATTTTATATCAACTGCTTTTAATCTACCACCTTAGTACATACCTGTTTCTAAAACCTAATTGATTTATTCTGGCTAATTGATAATCAGTGGGAACCACTGGTAGAAAACTCAATTGGCAATATTAGAAAGCAACTCTAATCCTCAAGAGTTTGGCACTGGATTCTAATACTAGTGTCTTCCCCATTGATTATCAATTAACCAGACTGAGTTAATTAGCTTTTAGACATAGATATTTATTAAAATAATTTAACTACCCTCTGGGAACCCACCCTGCCTTTCTTAATGGGAGTACTACTTAAGTCCTGCTGAGATCAAGTGATGTTTATAGAGCAATACAGTGGTGTGCTGGTAAATGTTAAACAGTCCTGCTCTTCTCAGTTTAATCCACATCATTAACACTTTCTTCAGTGTAGATAATCAACAAACCAATAAATCAAGACTGCCAATTTCTAAGGTATAAATGTTCTCACTGAAAATTTAACCATAGGATTTAAATGCCTGGGAGAGCACACACATATCTTGGGCAGGACTTGCAGATAGACAATGAATGAACAGGGGAAAGAATTGAATAGTTATCCAATCAATAAACATTTCTTAAGCACCTAGTAGGTGCCAGGCACTCTACTAAGACCTGGGGATGCAAGAGTTGGCAAAAGTCAGTCCCTGCCCTCAAGGAGCTTACCATCTAATGGGAGAGATAACATGCAAACAAATATAGACAAAGCAGGCTATATACACAATGAACAGGAAATAATTAACAGAGTGGAGGCTCTAGAATTAAGTGATGAGGAAACCTTCTAGTAAAAGATGGAATTTTATTTGGAACTTAAAGGTTAATTTTCCTTATAAAATCATGCTATGTTTTCAATGATCCCTAGCTGCCTGTTGCCACAAAAGTCCATCATTTTTAACATCAGTACTCTCTTGGTGATGCTGTATGGCTACAGGGCATGAAACAAATGCCACAATTTCAGAAGACTACCAGCTGCTGATGACTCAAAGGGCAGGATGGATAAACATGGATTCCAGTATATAAAAAATACCATCAAGGACATGTATGGCCCCAAAAGGACATTGTGTGGTTATAGAGCAAGAGTGTATCACATAGTTATCATTGAAATGTTAAAAAAAACAAACACAAAAATTAAAAGAAAGCTTCTGGCACATTGAATTGATCCTATATTAATATTCCTACACTGCAAATCTGGTTCTTTCAATACCCTGTTCAAGAAATTTCAGTTGTTTCATACTGCCCTTTGAATAAAATACAAATCCCTCTGCTGGACTAGTAAAGCTCTTCACAATCTGGTTCCAATACACTTTCAGCCTGATTACACATTATTTCCCTGCACCCCTCACCTTGCCCTTGCAAACTTTCCCACTTTATGTTCTCCATACATAACACTCCATTTCCTTCCTCCGTGTCTTTTCATAGGCTGCCTCCTGTCAATGGAATGCTTTCCCTCTTCAATCCAGCCTTTTGGAATTACTTTCTCTCTTGAAGATAACTTCTAGTATTACTTCCTTCAGGCCTTTCCTGACCCTCCTATTTGTTAGTCACCTATTCCTACCCCACAAATGCCTTTACATTTATTTCTTAAGTATATGTGTATACGCAGATTGAGCCTGTACTTACTTATCTGTGCACATACTGTAACTTCCTAGCAGATTGTAAACTCCTTGGGGGCATAGACTGGCTTACTTTTGCATGTGTATCCCCAGTGGTTATCAGAGTGCCTGGTCCTTAGTAAAAGTTTACTTGCTTGACTATATGGAGCATTAGAGATAGACAAGAATCACAAAGAACAAAAAAAAAATGTGGATGTGTTGTGATATGCACTGAGGGAGAGAATGTAGTCTAAACATGAATGTACTTATGAATTCACTGAAACACTAAGTATTAGAACATATCTGTGTGTGCATGAACATATCCATGTTTCCATTAATTCTGCCCTGACTAGAAAATAATTATTTTAAATCATTAAGACTAATTTTAAATCATTAAGACTATTAGTTCTTTTCCTTGAGAAAAATAAAACTTGTTCCCCAAATGGGAACTAGTTCTACTACTTTTTAGAATCTTCAAGGCAGGCTTATTAAGGCTGAAATGCCTAAAATGATTTTCATTATTTTCTTATACTGTTTATTCCAAGTTGGTAACATAACATTTTCAGTACTAAAAGTCTAAATAGTTGAGATGCTTTGAATAATACTGAATAATTTCCTGAATTTGGGTAGAACTAGTTTATCTGGTCACTTGAGAGTAGGCAAGTTTCTGTCCATGGTCATAGACACAGTTTCTCTCTCTCTCTCTCTCTCTCTCTCTCTCTCTGTCTCTGTCTCTCGCTCTCTCTTTCTCTCTCTCTCTCTGTATGTGTATATGTGTGTGTGTGTATGTATGTACATATATATATGTGTGTGTGTATGTATGTATGTATGTATGTATTTTGCCCATACTGGAACCACAGCAGCCACCCTCCACACCCTCCCAGAGGCTGAGTATATCAATACTGGACTTAGTGTCGATACCTAAATGGTTTTAGCCCTACAGTAAATCAAAACTCCTGCACTCAAGCAACCACTAACTTCAATCTCCTCAATAGAAGAGATTGTAATCCCACCACGCCTGACCATGCCATATATGTTTGTATCTAAAGTTATATTCTGAGTGTTAGCTGACTTGAAATGGTTAAGGACCCAAATATAGCTTCATTTTGGATATTGGTGAACCAGGATTAGAAAATATGCAGATTTTGTAGGTCCTACATACAGTTCAAGAAAGCCATAGTCAGGAATGTGCCGGTACATGTTTAATTATTGATCCTCAAAAAAAGTACACAAGACATATTTTTAAGTTTAATTTGCATTATTAACATAGGTTGATTTCTGAAGCATACATGCTTACAGAGAAAATTTAACAGTTGGTTCTAGCATGGTCTAAGCTGACTCCACCCCACAGAAAAGACAATGGGAAAAGAATAAACTAAAAGGAATTTCCCTCTGGTTTTGGTATGGGCTGGTCTGGGGGTGGTTGAGATCTGAAGCCCTTGACAATTTGAGCTTGGGAAATCTGGATTTGGGTTTCACCCTATCATAACCATGGAATTTGTAGTATTCAGAAATGTTTGTAGAAGCCAGTATATATCACTTAACCACATGTTCACAATGGGAATTTATTTTGACTAGACATTGACTAAATTGGCTGGTCCATAAAATACCTTCTCTATGTCAGGCATTACTGATATTTAGGCTTTGCCTGCAACATGCAAGTGTGTGTGTGTGTGTGTGTGTGTGTGTGTGTGTGTGTGTG
>NW_020954565.1:7493418-7514795 GCF_900497805.2 Vombatus ursinus | reverse complement strand
GATTGGATATAGGCAATATGAATCCATTCTGAAACAAAATTAGAATAAGAAAAAGAGCAGTAATGAAAAGATTACTTAATGCCAAAAAATATTCTAAATAAAAAAGAGTCTTAGAAATGTGATAGCCCCTGATGTTTGTATTGTAGAAGGGATGACTCCAAGTCTGCAATAATATCTACTGAAAACAAATAATTTCAAAGACCTGAGGTTAAGAAAAAAAGCAATTGAATTATAATTGAAGAAAGAATTAAAACAATTCTCTTTCCTTCAATAATGACCATGACTATTACTATCACAGAATCTCAGAGTTGGAAAGGACCTCAGAGACTTTTTAGTCTAACCGATATCTGAAAAAGAAACCTCATTACAACATACAAAATAAATGTTCATCCAGTCTTTCCTTGAAGTTCTCCAGTGAGCAAGTAACATACTACCTCCCAAACTGCCTATTGTACTTTTGGGTAATTCTGATTATTAGGAAATTTCCTTTAGTATCAAGCCTAAATCTCCCTCTCTGTAACTTTTTTCAAATTACTTCTACCTTCTAGAACCAAGGAAAAATGAAACAATCTCTCTTATACATGAAAATATACCATATTTCTTCCTTAATTTTTTTTCCATAGGAAGTAGAACATACTGTATATCTATTGGAAAATTGTATAGTGAAATGAAATTTATTAGGTTAAAGAAATGGTCACAGAAGGATCATGGGAGGTTTGGGTTGGAGAATGGCATGATAATGACAAACTAGATGGAATTCTTATCCTAGAATAAGAAAGACCTGGGTTCAAATCTTTTCTCAGACACTTACTAGCTATATGACCCTAGGCAAGTCACCTAGCTTCTTTCAGTCTTATTTCCCTCATATATCAAATATATATAATAATACCTGTAGCACTTACCTCACATGACTTGTGAGTCTTAAATGAGATAATGCATGCCTTTTATTTTTTTGCCTATGTCAACATCAGGTACTATAAATTATTCCATTGTTCACTTTTATGAGCTTTTCAACTCCATGGTGTTAATGGGTAAATGCAAGTTATAGTTGTAAAACATCAGGACACCGGTCTTTTTTTTAATACTATAAGTTCTTTGAGGAGGATTGTACTTTATGTATCTTCATTATCTCCAGGCCAGACATTTATGAATTTTTCATAGTAAGCACCTACTCAATAAATGAGGGGAAAAATGAGGGGAAGAGGGGAAAAATATGATGCAGGACATGATTTAAAGTCAGAGGCCTGGGTTAGAAGCCCAGATCTGTCACTTTTCATTTAAATCCTCATGATTTTTCCTTCTTTACTGCATTTGCCAGTATTTGGTGTCCTCTCTTCAAATTCAATATTTTTTTAATGGATCTAAAAAACAATCTTCTTCAGCGGAGATAGATTTTATTTTACATTTCTCAGATTTCACAAAGCCAGCTATTAAAATCTAATGATTGTGTCAATATAGTCATTATCAGACCCTTTATTGATCCCAAATCAGTCCCACCAATCAAGTAAGTCACTCATTGTTCATGAAGAGTGTGGCATTTAACCTACTCCTAAACAAAGTGATGGGCAGGTAGATGGCATAGTGAATAGAATGCCAGGCCTGGAGTCAGGAAGACTTGAGTTCAAATCTAGCTTCAGACACTTACTAGCTGTGTGACCCTGGGCAAGTCACTTAACCTTGTTTGCCTTAGTTTTCTCATCTGTAAAATGAGCTGGAAAAGGAGATAGCAAACCATTCCAGTATCTTTGCCAAGAAAACCTCAAATGGGGTCACAGAGAGTCTAACATGCCTGAAACAACTGAATAACAACAAAAAACAAAATGCTGGACTCAAATGTTTTAGAAAAAAAATAAAACAAAAAAGTATTTGGAACACTCTCTCAATTTACATGATGGCAACCAAGACATTTGAGCAGCTGATGACACTGTTAGTGGGGTAGACTATTTTATAGGCTAACAACTTTTGATTCTCTGGGCTCTGAGTGAGAGACACTGATCTAAAGGAAGTGGTCTAGAAATACTGTTTAGAGGAAATAATGTAATCTGGGAATTAACAGACCTGGGTTCTAGTCTTGAACTATCAATAGCTAGCTGTTTACTTTAGACAAGTCATTTAATTTATGATAGCTTCAATGTTTTCACCTGCAAAGGGATTAGACATCACTACATGATCTCAAAGGTCCATTTCAGCTCTAAAACCCTGCCTACAACAACCACATCATTTCCTAGGCTGGGAAAACTACAATTTCCTGAGACATTAGCTACTTAGTCCACTTAGAGAGATAGTAACTCACCCATAAAATGGAAGTGTATATCAGAATTATTAAAAACCAGAACACAACAACATATTGTTTACAAGAAACACACTTGAAACAGAGAGAAACACACAGAGTGAAAATAAAGGGCCAAAGAAGATTCTGTTATGCTAGACAAAGTCTAATTTGCACCCTAGGTTTCCAAAGTGCAAATTCCAAAGGATTTATAGAAGAGATAGATAGGATCAACTAGACTAAAATTCTAAAATTCAAAAGAGGAAGTCAGTCTAGAAGAGACAGGAAGTTCTCACAAGTAAAATTCTAGAAACTTGAAAAGATAATTCTAAAGTTATAGAAATGTGGGTGGTTGTCTCAAGAAGCTGACATGAATGGACAGGGAGGTCACTGACTAGTATGGATTTTAAAAGGCCATATACACCAAAGATAAAGAATACATAGTTAACAATGGATGTCTACATCTGCATGGTGTTATCTTTCAGGAATAGTATTCATGAGTAGTGTTAAAGTTCAGGATGCGCTGAGGACGGGAAGCAGTGCTAAGGAAAGCAAACAAGTTGTTTTTTTAAGCAATGTAAGACCCCCCCAAAAAAAAAAATTAAAGGAGGACTTGTTGAAAGGTTTGGGGATGGTTAGCCTACAGAAGAGAAGATTAAAGTACATGGTTTCCATCTTCAAGTATTTGATGATCTGTCTTGTAGAAAGATGATATTTATTCTGCTTGGCTGCAGAGAACAGAATTAGGAGCATAGGATGGAAGTGGTCAATAGGTATATTTGGGCTTGATGGAAGGAAAAAAAAGCTTCTTAATTAGAGCTGTCCAAAAGTGAAATGGGCTACTTGGGGAGGTAGAGGGTGCCCCTCCATTAGAGAGCATTGAACAAAGGTCGTAATACCATTTGCCAAGCATGTTATGACAATTCTTTTTCAGATAAGAGTTGGATTAGATGGTCTCTGATGTCCGATGTAACTGAAGTTCAGTAATTCTGTGCTAATGTACTTATATCTCATCAACTCCCCTTATAAGAGAGTTGTCCAACTGGTGTTGGTCATGCCTGTTAATATACATCTCTCACTTCCATTCCTTCTTACCATTTCCTTGCTTCCTTCCTTCTTTCTTTCTTTCCTTTCATTATTTTTTTTTGTTCAAGTCTTCTTGTACAAAATGACTAAGATGGAAATGTATTTCGTGATTGTGCATACATAACCTGTATCAGATTGCTTACCATCCCAGGGAGGGAGGAAGGGGGTGGATAGAATCTGGAATTCAAAACCTTAAAAAAATGTTATAAATTGTTTCAACATGTAATTGGGGAAAAAAACAAAGTGTTGTTTTTTTTTTAATTACCCTTCCGCTTAGTTAACAGACTGATGGGTTTATGAGGAGACACAGTTATTTGCATATACCATATGAAAGTATCAGGGAAGTCAGAAGAGATTGGTTTTCATCCTGGGGGGCATAAGGGAGAACTTTGACCTTGAGGAGGGGATTTTTTCCATTGTAGTTCATGCTGTCTGAGCCTACTGCTGCTTAATATTACCATACTTTTCCAAATCCCTTAAACAGTTTTACTTGAGTGTGATATAATGTTGAAGTCATCGTTAATAACTGGATTGAAAAAGAGAGAATTTCCAGAAGGATAGGCTGAACTAGTGCAGAATGTGTTGAATTGCAGCCCTAAGTTTAGCCTCAGGAAGTAACAAGAAAACAGCAAAGACATCCCATAAACCCTTAAGAAACCTGTTATATTTGGAGAGGCTTTATGGAATGCTATTCTGCAATGCTGGAATGTATTTCTTGAGGCTTTATCTCTTCATTCAAGACTTCTTGCAGACTCTCCACAAATTACTTTTTCAAGTAATTATAGGTGTACCTACTATATTCCCCATCAACATTCAAGTTCTTTGAGGGGAGGGACTGTGGTTCTACTTTTTTGTATTACCAGCATCTAGCACAATGTCAGTGCTTAATAATTCTGTTGAATTAAATGAAATAGAAAAAAATTACAAAAAGAAAAGAGCTTGCATATTGGTAGACATAGTAGGCCTAATAACCCAGCTTGGCTATCCAAATATGTAAATGTTACTTCTCAATTTTAGAACCTAAATGGCCCACCATCAAGTCTCTGTTTCATCATTTTTCCTTTCAACATGTATTTTCTGCTGTGGCTTTTCTTTAATGCAGCAGTAATTGCCTCATAGTTGTAGTCTAGTGTGCTAGGGTTGGATTCTGGAAGACCTGAGTTCAAATTCTACCTCTGAGGTAAATGTGGCTTGGGCAAGTCACTCCATCCCTCTCCATCAAGCCTCAGTTTTTTCACCTATAAAGTACATGGGGTTGGATTTTGTGACCTACAAGGTCCTTTCCAGCTCTAAATCTATAATCCTATATTTCTTAAGGATCCCTGGAGAAAGACGACTCTCAGAGTATCTAACAAACTCCTAAGGAAAATTTTACTCAGTAGCAGGAAATAATCATCAAGTTTTCAAAAGGCCATTTGTGTAATGTAAGCCATGACTAGCGTTACTTTGCCCATACCGAGAAGGCCTTCCATGTTTAAGTCTGTTAAGAATTTCTTTTACCTTCATGTTATGTTTTCAATGAATTGCTTTTGAGGTTTTTTTTTTATCTTGTAATTTTTGTACTTCAAGAAACCTTAGCAGAAAATCTTCATTCACAAGAAGAAGTATTCTTCCAACATTTACCTCAGTATAAGCAATAAACTTTTTTCATTATTTTTCTATATTCTCTTAAGAATAAGGCCAAAAATTAATTGAATACCTATATTTACAAAGATTGAGCCTTATAAAATAAATGTAAAAGTAAAGTATGGCTCCTTTCACAGCTTAATATTATAATAACTATGGGTTGTTAGGCAATGTTGGACTGTTTGATCATCTTTAACTTTAGTAATACTCTAGTCAGGGAGAAACCCGAGGCCCTGGTACTGCTATAATTTCTGACTATTCGGCAGTTGGTGTTGTAAGACCTGGTAACACCAATAGCCCAGTCAGTCCAGCCTGAATAGGGCAGCCCAAATGGTTCTGTGAAAAGGTGTGCATGCAGTGGAATTATCCCCATAACAGTCCCTTAGGAGTAGACTTGATAGAAAGGAAGATCAAACTGTTGACCATGGAGACCAAAATTCTCTCTAGATCTGGACCATTCATTCCATCTTATTCAATTCTAATAAATAATGATATTATAACCTGGTAAATCAGATATGAAATGGAATTATTTCTGTTACATTTCTAGGAGCAATGACATTTGATCATTTTTTAAAGGAATGGATTTGCTTACATTTTTGTTGTTGTTATTTAAGTACCTATGCATTTAGTTCCACAGAGATTTTGGGAAGGTATCTAATGGGCAGATGTTGGCTCCAAATATGCTGAATACAAACCTTAGAAACTTGAACATATAATTTTCATATAGCTATTTTCACTTCTGGTCAGCTCCCTCATCCAAAGATATTCATGTTTTGGATAGAGAATCCTGTGATGTCATATGGGTGCTANTTTGAACATATAATTTTCATATAGCTATTTTCACTTCTGGTCAGTTCCCTCATCCAAAGATATTCATGTTTTGGATAGAGAATCCTGTGATGTCATATGGGTGCTAGTTAGATGTATTTAATTTGCTTTCTGAAAAAGAAGGAAAATTATGGTGTGATTTAGGTCTATAACAATGTAGTGGTCAGAGGAACCCACTCCACCTTGGCACTAGAATGTAGTTCGAATTCATCTTTAGTGATTTCAAAGAGCAGGATGAGAGAAAATGAGAGGTGAAAATGTCTGTATGAGTTTGTGAGAATGATTTTTGGGGATGAAGGTGATAGGATAACAACAACAATGATAAACCATTTTATATATGAGCCAGGTACATTGTCAGAATGAAAAAAAATAGGACTAGATGGCTTTTGGAGAAGAATTTGATTGAGTTAAATTTAAAAGAGTAAGAAGGCAGGTGCAGAAGGGGATAAAAACCACTAATAACAGAAAATTTCCTCTAAATTCCTACTCTGGTGAATAATCATAGACTGGAGAAGGGAGAGGAAGAAAGAAAAAAGGGGAAGAGGAGGAGGAGAAAGAGGATGAAGAGGAAGAAGAGGAAGATGAGTGACTGAGTATTAGGTAACCTGAATTCATATTTTTGTAGGGTACATAAAGAGAAAGAAAGAAGTCAGAGAAAGATGTAAGAAAAGTATGAATTTAAAAAAAAACAGCAGAATTAAGTAGAGGGTAGAGACAATTTGAGGAATGGAATGGAAAGAAGGAAGCTGGAAATTGTAAAGAGTAGAGTGATGAGACTGCATAGAGATCTAGGGCTAACCTTGAGGGAATCAACACTGGAAATCAGAGAGAGAAGACAGAGCAGAGGATGAGAAGGAAGTAGCATTTTGAAAAATAAAAAAAAGAGAAGGTAGAGAATAGAGGAGAGGGAAGAGAAGAAAGATCATAAAAAGAGAAAGGAACCTATTAGGAGAGGCAAGCTAAGGTGTTAGGAAAGGAATGAAAGTTTAACGAAAATAATCATAGGATCACACTGTCTGATTTAAAACTGTAAAGTATCTTGAGAACATCAGATGAGGGAGAAACAAATAAAAAATGGTAAGCAATCAATATTTTTGAGATACTTGTTAAGTAAATTATTGCACACTGACTAAAATCATATGAATATAAAAGTGAATGAGAATGAATGGTCAAACAAAGAATTGGAAATTGAGGGTATGCCTATCAATTGGGGAATGGCTGAACAAGTTGTTGTATATGGTTGTGATAGAATACTATTGTACTGTAAGAAATAGCAAGCAGGATGCTCTCAGAAAAACCTGGAAAGACTTACATGAATGATGCAAAGTGAAATGAGCACAACCAGAAGAACATTGTATACAGTAATAGCAATGTTTCATGATGATCAACTGTGAATTACTTAGCTATTCTCACAATGATCCAAGACAATTCCGAAGAACTTATGATGAAAAACGCTATCTCCAAAGAAAGAGATGGAATCTGGATGTGGATCGAAGCATACTTTTTATTTACTTTATTTTTCATGGGATTTTTTTTGGTCTGTTTTCTTTTACAGCATGAAATGGACCATAGAAATATGTTTTGCATGACCACACATGTATAACCTATATCAAATTGCTTACTTTCTCAATGAGGGGGAAGGTGAGAGAGGGAGAGAGAGAATTTGGAATTCAAAAAAACCTAAATGAATATTAAAATTGTTTTTACATGTAATTGGGGAAAGACAAAAAATATTAAATTTAAAAAGAACGTGAATGGCCAAAGAATTCTGAGGTAGACTTAAAGGATGGAAATGAAAAAAAAAGTGTTACAATATACTGAAATTAATTTGAACATTTGAATTAGTTGCTAAGTACTTATAGTTGTTTGCATTGATGCTAATGTTAAGTTTCTAATAAAACACTAAAATTTAAAAATGAAAATCCTTGGAGAGAGATGAAGGAATGTGAATTTGTTAGGGAGGTAGAAAAACTAGAAAGGTGGAAGGACCAAAAAAAAAAAATTAAACACAGAGCCTGCAGGCAAGCAACAGGATCACATATCTTGGACCTTGGAGATCATTTAGTCCAACTCCCTTAATTCCCACATGCGAAAACTGAGACCCTGTGAGTTTGGCTGACCTGCCCAAGGTCAAATAGGTAATAAGCAGCAGAGGTGAGATATGAACTTAGATTTTGTGGGTTTGAAGGTTAGCACTCTATCCATTGTACCACATTGCTTTCAGGTTAGTATTGTAAAGACTTTTTTTTCTTTAGAATCTTACAGGATAATATACTGCTCTCACATTCCCTAGCCCTCTGAAATCTTGTTTACATAGATAATAAAGAAAACATAACTAAATTCAAACAAATTGAGGGGAGTGAAACCCAGACTTTCATCAAGGAGAACTTTTCCCATGGATATCCCTATATGAAGGCCTAGACACCAGGGTGGTGGGTATCTGCTCATATAGCCATCAAAGACCTGATGAGAAATGAAAGGGTGGAATTAGAGATGGTTAGTGGAATACACTCCAGTGGGCATGAATAGGCAGGTGTACTCCTCTGGATTCTCTCTAGCTGCCAACTTGTCTTTCTCATGTCTGCTTGTGCACTCCCATCAGTGAAGGAAATTTTGCATGACAGGAATTTCAAGCTAGCATGTCTAGCTTTAAGTAGAATCAGAATGGAAACTCAATGACAACACTTCCATAGACTTTTGACAGGAAAACTATTCTGGTCAAAAGAAACTTTTGGAATCAAAATATAAAAAAAATGTAATTTAAGCATTCAGACACATTTCTCATACTGTTCTCATCCTTGCACAAATGGTGGCAATAATAATAATAATGAAGTCTGATCGTACTTTAAAATGTACGAAACACTTTATATTGATTATCTCATTTGTATCTTGTGGCATCATAAGTTAGGCATGCTACAGTTAACTTTTACAGATAAAGAAACTGAGGCTGGGAGAGGTTAAATGACTAATCCAGACTCATAGCTAGTAAGTGTCAGGAGCAGGAGTTGAATCTTCCTGATTCCTTCTGCCTCTTTTTATATCCTCAGTGCTTAGCACAATGTCTGGCACGCAGTAGGTTCTTAATAAATGTTGTCTGATTCCAATCCCAGCACTCTCTGCATTATGTAACATTCCCTCTAGGCAGTATCATGTTCTTGTGTATACACAGCCTCAGTGGGAATTTGTGCTTCAGATAAGCTATATTTTCACCAATATTTCCTAATACTTGGGTTTTAAAATATCATTATATATTTCTGCAATGCTAAAAGAGAGAAAAAAAACACATGAACTGAAAATACCATAACTCAGCACTCATCTCAATAATGGATCTTGTAGTTATGCCCTTGATTTTAAGTGACTGTACTACATAGTTTTAAACTTTAATAATCAAAAAGAAACTCAGATTTTTTTCTGAAAGCACCACTAACTTGTAGAGCTATGAAAACATTTCCCCCTATGATTTATTTAAAGCAGTCAAATGCTACAGAAGTGATTTCACAGTAATGAAAATTCCATTTATTGTAGCACTTGTATCTTGGCTCCATATTTACAGATTTTTTTTCTCCCAAATATATTACATAATAAAATGGAATTTCCAGACAGAAGTTAGTATTTTACTGCTGGATGTATATCAGTAGAACCTTCTCTGCTTTGCACTGGCTGGTAAACATATGGTACGACTTCATGATATGTCTGCATTTGAACTTCTATTTTGATGTTTCCCCTGTAGCCATTTGGAGATGATTCAACTATATAGCACATTTTATTCTTCTTCCATTTTATCCTGAAGTTACACTCAGCACAAAAACTCTTTCTCCTGGGGGGAAGAAAGAAGAAATGACTCGATAAAATAGCATTTTTTTTCTTATTTAAAAATAACTTTTTCATTGTTAGCTTTTGTTTCTCTATCATCTTAATTTATGACTATATCACTGTGTATTTCTCCCCCCAAACCTCCATCAAGCCATCCCTTGTAACGAATAAATAAAAGTGAAAAAAATGCAACTCAACAAACCAACCAAGTCTGATATAATGGTATACATGGAGAATCCTAGAAAATCATCTAAAAAAAACTACCTGAAATAATCAACAACTTTAGCAAATTTGCAAGATGTAAAATAAATCTACAAAAATCATCAGCATTTCTATACATTATTAACAAAGCCCAGCAGCAAAAGATAGAAAAAGAAATATCATTTAAAATAACTGTAGACAATATCAAATATTTGGGAATCTATTTGCCAAGACAAACCCACGAAGTAGACTAACACAATTACAAATATGACTATTCTACACACATATTCCTTCATCTCTGAAAAGAAAGGAGGGAAAAAGTTGTATTTATTCATTTATTCATTCACTTACTTATTTGCTTATTCATTCACTCATTCATGGTTTTCCTATCTCACTCATGTGAGTGGCAGTGCAGTGGCCCCTCACAGCCTGATCCCAATGCTGATTGGCAAAGAAGCATTTTACTCTACTCTGTTTTTGTGATCAAACTTCTTGATACATTCAATCTAGTAATTCCTTCTGCGTACCAAGAAGAGTACTTTGCATTCCCCTTAGACATCTCTTCAAATATTTGAAGATAATGCTCTTGTAACCCTTCTAAGTCTTTGCCCTCCTCACTTAATGCTGTTTGTTATCCATTCTGTGAAGCTTTATTTACACACCTTTCATTCATTCCCAAGAACTAATCTGTTCCTGTACCCCAAATATTCAAATGTATCTATGATCTCATTGATGGGCATCTAGGTAGTACAGTGAGTAAAAATATTGGACTTGGAGTTAGGAAGAACTGAGTTGAAATACTTTCCCAAATAATTCCTAGCTCTGTCACCATTGACAAGTCACTTAACCTCTCTCAATCTCAGTTTTCCTAACTGTAAAATGGGAATAATGCTATCTAGCTTCTACCTCACAGGGCTGTTGCAAGGATTGAATGAGATAACCAATATATAGCACTTTGCTAACTTTTAAAGTGATATATAAATGTTAGCTAGATGTTTTCTATTGATTTAGAATGATTTGGAATCTCCCATAAGGCAGATTGAGACCCTTCCATACATGCCTATCCTGTGTAACTCTCATCCATTTATCCTTGTTCTCCCAGAAGTCCATGAAAAGGGTTCTATCCAGCTTCCTGGAGGATTGACCACTTTCTTCTGACATCATAGAGTACTGGAGGAACACCTTGACTATCTGCCTGTCATCTACAGCCCCTCTTCTCATTTTGCCATACAATTATTTGATGAAATCTCTTTCTCTTGTTCTTCTGGAGTTCCTTGGTGGTTAGTGTATATGTTGCAGCGTAGTCATACCTTCTATTATTCTCTATGTGAATCTAATTTTTAGTTCTTGGAGACAGCAGTGTTCCAGGTTTGGCTGTCATGCAACAATAATGGTCAACTTATTTTTGAAAATATGATACCTCTCATCACCAAGAATTATCTGTAATGGGGATAAGCTAAAAGCCTTCCCAGTAAGATCAGGGGTGTAACAAAGATGCCCATTATCACCGCTATTATTCAATATTGTACTAGAAATGTTAGTTTTAGCAATAAAAAAGGAAAAAGAAATTGCAGGAATTAGACTAAGCAAGGAGTAAACAAAATTATCACTCTTTGTAGATGATATGATGGTATGCTTAGAGAATCCTAAAGAATCAACTAAAAACTACTTGAAATAATTAACAACTTTAGCAAACTTGCAAGACATAAAATAAATCTACATAAATCATCAGCATTTCTATATATTACCAACAAAACCCTGCAGCCAAAGATAGAAAGAGAAATATCATTTAAAATAACTGTAGACAATATAAAATATTTGGGAGTCTATTTGCCAAGACAAACACAGGAAGTAGATGAACACAATTACAAAACACTTTTCACACAAATAAAGTTAGACCTGAACAATCAGGGAAATATCAATTGCTTATGGATAGGCTGAATTACTATAATAAAAATGACAATTTTACCTAAATTAGTTTACTTATTCAGTGCCATACCAATCAAACTACCAAAAATGTTTTATAGAGCTAGAAAAAATAATAGTAGAATTCATCTGGAAGAACAAATGATCAAGAATATTAAGGAGATTAATAAAAAATGCAAAGGAGTGGCCTAGCCATACTAGATCTAAAACTATATTATAAAGCAACAATCATTAAAACTATTTGATACTGGCTAAGAAATAGAGTGGTGGATCAGTGATAGATTAGGTACATAATACACGGTAGTAAATGATCATAGTAATCTACTGTTTGATAAACCCAAAGACTCCAACTTTTGGGATAAGAACTCACTATTTGACAAAAACTGCTGGGAAAATTGGAAAACAGTATGGCAGAAACAGTAGGCATAGAGCAACACCTCACATTCTATATCAAGATAAGAGCAAAATGGGTATATGATTTATACATAAAGGGTAATACCATAAGGAAATCAGTAGAGCAAGGAATAGTTTACCTGTCAGATCTATAGAGAAAGGGAGAATTTATGACCTAACAAGAGACAGAGAATATTATGAAATGCAAATGAATAATTTTGATCACATTAAATTAAAAAGTTTTTGCATAAAGAAAATCAATGCAACAAAGATTAGAAGAAAGCAGGAAGATGGGAAACAATTTTTATTTCCAGTGTTTCTGATAAAGGCCTCATTTCTCAAATATATAGAGAACTGAGTCAAATTTATAAGAATACAAGTCATTCCTCAATTGATGAATGTTCAAAGGCTATGAACAGTCAGTTTTCAGATGAAATTAAAACTATCTCTAGTTATATGAAAAAATGCTCTAAATCACTATTGATTAGATAAATGCAAATTAAAACAACTCTGAGATACCACCTCATACCTGTCAGATTGGCTAATAACATAAATAGTTGGAGGAATATTTGGTGATTATGGCTGGGGCATGCCAACATAATAAAAATGACAATATTACCAAAGTTAATTTACATTTTTAATGCTATAGCAGATTGTTATTGATTTTTAAAAGTATAATTAATAAAATTTGAGTTGTTTAACTTGCTTTGGCATCTTCCCTTTCTTTAATCCCTTATAAACCAGTCACTCAATACCCTCACAAATTATATTATCTTCAACACACATATTCTATACAAAGTCCTACTCCGATGTTTCATTGTGACAAGGAAATAACCATGAGTTCTTGAAGGCTGTGTCAGTGAAGGCCAAGATCTGATAGGTCTTGTCATGCCAGAAAGGCATCTAATATGGCTCCAGGAATAAGCAGAGTCTATTTTCCAAGGACCAGCTTAGCCAATCCTAGAGAGGTACATCAATAGTAGGCAAGCCATCCTCTAGAGAGGTACATCAATAGTAGGCAAGCCATCCTCTAAGGAAACTTTTTTGACCATAGCAACCCATTAAAATCCTAATATTTTAGGGGCTCTTACTGTTTCCCTATTTTCCATATAAAATAAAAATATAATTTTAGCAAGACAGTCAAATAAACAAATTTTATCCTGTAATCAGAAAATGTTATTAGTGCAACAAGAAGACATTATAGTGAAAACTTATAGTCATCCATATAGAGAACAATAATATATGAAAATGCCAGAAATATTCTGGAACTGACAACAATTTTAATTTGATGAAAGAGAAATCTTTGTTCAATAATCTTGACTATATTAAGTAGGGCATTATATAGGGAGATATGCTCACTAAGAATTTTTGTTTCTATATTGGGAGATGTTCTTCTAAATGAAAGAAAGATTACCTATAGATTCTCTAGTCTGCCAGATGCTTGTTGGGATGCATTTGTGAAAGACATTGTGTTGATTGCATAAAGACATAGAATACCACAGGATCTATTTATTGAAATCCATGGTCATTCAAAAGAGATCAACCTAATGATCTCTGCTAAAGAAAACAATAGGAAGAAGAATGCCTATTGCTCAGATTATGGCATGTATCCAGATGGGAAGCCCATTGAGCTAGATTCATCAGTACATATATTCATCTTGGAGAAGCATTGTAGATGGATAAAGTGGGGTCAGAATTGAATTGGAGGAAAAGAGCAGTCAAGAATGTACTTGCGAAATCACACAGTATTTTCCACAATTCCAGACTGCTCCCTAAAACAAAACTCAATCTTTTAACATCAATAATCTTCTCTCAAACATATTGTAAGCAAAAAAGAAGTTTTTATAACTCTACAAGTTAGTAAGGCTTTAAAAATTACTTTCAATTACTGACATGTAAAACTATATCTCTTAGACTCTCAAAATCAAGTATATAATTATACAGAATTCATTTTTTTAAAATGTTCTTTTGTTTTTATCTCTAAAGAGAATGTTCTGCTTTGGGATGTTACGATTTCCTTCTCACTGGAGGTTTCTAGAAAAAAGCTGGATGACCAGCAGTGGGGTATGTTGTACAGGAGAATTCTTTTTTTTTCCAAGTACAATTTGGAGACAATGGCCATTGTGGGACACTTATTCTGAAATTCTATGGTTATGTGGTTAGTAATGATGCTCACTTGCCCTTTGAACACCTTAGTGGGTATGGTGAAAATTTTTTTCGGGATATGGGTTGGATTATATGACCTTGAGATCTTTTCCAACTTCATGTGTTTGAAAATCTGCTGTTTGGAAAAAGGATTAGACTTTTCTTCATTTACCCTAAAGGACAGGACTATGATTTCTGGGTAAAAATTGTAGATAGAAAGATTTCAGCCTCATTTGAGAAATAGAGTGGCCTAATGAATACACAGCTGCAAAGCCAGACAGACCTGGGTTCAAGTCCTACCTATGACATGCTGGCTGTGTGACCTTGGAGAAGTAACTTAAGCTCTCAGTACACTGGGCAACTTAGAAGTCTATGAGTTGCAAAGTTGCCATCCTGAACTGGTAGAGGGATTTTCCTTACCTTGGAGTTCCCTAGGCCAGTGAAATAAAAACAGTTAGTAACTAAAGTTCTATGAAAGTCAAATAAGCTTCTTCTAAAGTGAGTAGGTTTGCCTTTATGGTAGGTCTTTAGTTGGAGGTCAGATGATCGCTAGTCAGAGATGTTGCATATTTTGTCATTGTGCTTCAAACACCTAGTGTAGTGCGTGGAATACAGAATGTATTCAAAATATGCTTATTGATTTGAATATAGGGGATTCCTCTTCAGATACAAGTTGGACTTAATAATCTAGGGGAGCTCTTTTAAATTAGAGATTCTGAGTTTGTTTTTGTCAATTGCTACTGTGTGTGACTATGGTCATCCCTAAATCTCTCTGAGCCTCAGTGTCCTCACCTATAAAATGGCAATAATACTTGTACTACTTGCCTCAACAGGCTATTGTGAGAAAAGCACTTTGCCAACCTTAAGCTTAGTACAATATAAACAGGAGATGGGGCTTTTGTTGTCATTGCATACAATAGTGATATTATGGCATTGTAAATTTAGAGTTGAATTCCCTGCTATATCTCATAGTATTTGGAAATATATTTAGCAAACAAGAACTAGTAAAAAAAAAAAGGTGAAGTAATTATTCACATTTCAACTCATACTCTGTAGCCAAGCTCCCTGGATAAAATTTTGTAATTCCAAGGGAAAACTCCTGGAATCTGGCCACAAAACTATAATTTTCCTTACTTTTTTAGTGCTAAAAATAAAGTTGCTACTAGATCTGTAACCCAAAGAAATCATAAGAAAGAGAAAAGGACCTATGTGTAGAAAAATATTTATAGCAGCTCTTTCTGTGGTGGCAAAGAATTGGAAACTGAGGGGATGCCCATCAATTGGGAAGTGGATGAACAAGTTGTGGTATATGAATGTAATGGAGTACTATTGTGCTATGAGAAACGATGAGCAAGTGGATTTCAGAAAAACCTGAAAAGATTTAAATAAACTGATGCTGAGTGAAGTAAGCATAACCAAAAGAATATTGTACACAGCAATAGCAACATTGTGTGATGATTAACTATGATAGACTTAGCTCTTTGCAGCAACACAATGATCCAAGACAATTCCAAACGACTCCTGATGGAAAATGTTAACTATATTCAGAGAAAAATCTATGGAGTCTGAATGCATATTGAAGCATACTATTTTCACTTTTTTGTTTTCTGTTTTTTTTCTTGTGGTTTTCCCCTTTTTTCTGATTCTTCTTTTACAACATGGTTAATGTGGAAATATATTTATCATGATTGTACATGTATAATCTATATCACATTGCTTGCTGTCTTGGAGATGGGGAATGAGAGGGAGGGAGAGAGAAAAATTTAGAACTCAAACTTTTACAAAAATGAATATTGAAAACTATCTTTACATGTAATTGGAAAAATAAAATACTATCAAGGAAAAAATAAAGTCGCTAATCAGACACATATTATATATTGTATTATAAAACAAGCAATTCTATTCTGATAAATGCTTCCCCCCACCCTGAAATTCATGGTAAAAAGACAACTCTCAATAGTTTGGGCACACAACATAATGACTACAATATTAAAGGAAAACATAAGGTTTTAAAATAGCTACGGAAAAATAAGGAAGATAAACATATAAGATCCATAATTTTTTAAAGCAGGATGAGCATTGTCCCCTTCATTTTAAGATTCCTTAAAATTGACATTAGAATTTAGTCTGTCATCAGGAAATATATTAATTAAATTACTTGTGTTATGAAAGTGTTTTGAATGCTTAAAAAGTAAATGTCTATGAATATTTTGCAAAAACTTTAAAAAAAAGAGGGGAAATCTATGCATGATTGATCTCATATTCTTAGCCTAAGGCATATGCATTCCAGAAAGGCAAAGAGACATTATGATGATAGATAGATTGTTCTAACTTGCAGATATAACAAAGAATAAAGTTTCCATATGTGGTACATATATATGCATATATACACACATACAAAATTTTATGTATATGTGTGTGTATTTTCCTTTAGTGAGAACCAAACATTTTGCTGCTGAGTTTTACTCTTCTAATTACAGAGTACCATGCGGACTGATGTTTTGATTAATGACAGCACAGTTATAAGGAAATAAGTGGAATGCTTCTGCCTGCTGGTGCTCTCACAAATTCCTTTGATAAAGAACTGGTTCATCGGATTTCCTGTGAGTATATGTCATACCCCGTGATCCCTTGCTCTACTTAGTATTTTCTGATGTAGGCTATGATGTCGTTTAAAATAGATGTAACTGGCTCTCAGATGCTTTGGGCCAGCTAAGACAAGCTGAGGATAGTGGCTTGAAATAGTTGTGCTCTTAGATCATAAGATCACAGATGAAGATCTAGAAGGCACCATAGAGGACATGTAGTCCAATTGTCTCATAAAAATGTTTCATTGATAATTTTGTACCTATTAGATATCACTTTTTAATGATCATCATCCCCTCCCAGAAAAAAAGTAACATAGTTAAACAAACAAAACAAAATTTCCCATGTCTGATAAATATATGCTCCATTCCATACTTCTGATGCCCCATGTCTAGGTTGAGGAGGAAGATCCCCCCCCCCATCACTCCTCTGAAGTTAACAGAGAAACAATTAGGACATTAGATTTTAAACTCCTTGAAGGCAAGGACTGTCTTTTACCTCTTTTTGTATCTTCATCACTTAGTACAGTGACAGGCATGTACTAAGTGCTTAATAAATATTGATTGATTGATTCATTGACAAGATGACTAGGGCTTTGACTAGGGATGCAACATCTACAGGCACACTTTTTTTCTCCCCCCATGGTGAAACTATCCTTGCCCCACTATAGTGCCATATGTGTCCATACTTTTCATATTCCAATATTGTAACCTTCTCTTTCCCTCCCATTGTTTGTCCCTTCTGCCCTTCCTCCTAGAGGATACCCTAGGTAATATCTGTATGTTTTTTCCTCCTCTTCTCCCAACTGAAGCTGCACCAGGTTGTGGAAGTCAAAAGTGGTTATTGCATTGATCATAGTTCTGATGTTCATAATTATTTTCCTTTACATTGTAAAGGTTGTTGGATAAATTATTCTCTTGGTTCAGCTCACTTTGTTCTGTTTGAGTCTATTCATGTTTTCCTACGTATCATTGAGTTATTTGTATATTTGTCATTTCTTTTGGTTCAATAATGTTCCATTACATCTATATACCACAATTTATTTTGTCATTCCTGAATTGATGGTTCCAGTTTTCTATTACCACAAAATTGTTACTAAGCATACTCCTTGCATACATGAGACCTTTCACTTTTTTGACTATTTCATGGTATGTTCCTCATAATGATATTGCTGGGTCAAAAAGTATTTGCAATTTAGTGATTTTTCTAATACAATTCCAAATTATTTTCCAAAATGATTGGACCAACCTACAATTCCACCAGTAGTGCATTAGTGTGTCTTCCCAAAGCCCCTCCAACATTAACCATTTTCTTCTTTTGCCATCTTTGTGTTTCTGATGGGCACAATTAACCCCTTCATTTTACAAATTAGGAAACTGAACCTGAAAGAGCTTGTGATTCACCCAAAATTATAGAGAATAATGATTAGAACCCAGACCCTCTGATTCCAAATTTCACTCCTTTTACACTGTAACAAACTTGAAGCCACTAGATGGCTTAAATCAAGATGTAGAAGCAATGTCTATTGGTGGATACTTAATGGGAAATGATAGATTTTACATCAAGTACGGTGAAATCTACAATCAGAACTCCATATAAAGAGGCAGATTTTTTCCTCCTATATTTCCTAGATATATAATTCTATGATTAGGGGATCAAAAATAAGTCCTGGAGACAGATGTTTTTGAAACTAATCTAGCTATGTTTTGAATAAGTTCTCTCATTCTTGTGGCTAAATTTCTTCTACTGAAATTTCCTTTGGCATAAGAATATTACACATTTGTTCAAGTGCACAAAAGACTGTTGCCTGCTTCTCCTTTGATATCATATTGCCAATAAAAGACCCTAAGACTAGACATGCACAGAGATACAGGATGAAATCAGAATGTTCATTTTGGAAAGTTCTGATTCAAGATGAGAGGGTATCTTGTGTTCTGGACCATTTCAACATGAATTGATTTTTTAAATAACCCTTGAAATATAACTTCTGTACCAAACTGGAAACTGGACATTAAGTAAGATGGATCATTCTACACCACTATAATTTTTAATGTATAACATAAGTGCTCCATATTCACTAGCCAGCCAACAAGATTAAATTAGAATATTATGCATTAACAGATAAAGCATGGAAGTATATCTGTATAAGGAGTATCCAAAATGATAAAAAATATGAGTGTGAACAAAATGAAATGTATATTAAATTATTCCTTAATTAGTAGCTTTACTTTTATTGAACCAATGATGTTATTTTAATCTTAGGTGACTATATACAATGTCATATTGGAAAAATCATTTTTTATTTGTGCACTAGTATTAGAATTTGGGGCCTTACCCCCATTCTTCATTAATTCTGGTAGAACAGAATTCTTATGCTGCTATTTTGGAAGACCCCAAAAGATATATGGGCTGTCACATATCTCTTTTTCCCTTCAGAATTATTTTTACTTAAATTAGAAATGAACTAGGAACTGGTAGAACAAATATGACCTGAGCAGGATGAGACCATGCATGGTGTTCTGTTATGCTTTCACTAAGGATTATTTTCTCATCCCTTTGGGGATTCTGGAGAGCTTTCTATGGAAAAATCATTACAGAGGAATATATCACTCTGATTTGGGGGATGAAATGAAGCTTTACTGCCAACTGAGGTGAAAGGTATTTTTAATTCTTATAGTAATCACTATTTGGGAGCAAAAAAAAGTTCGGCAGGACTGCTAGATGTTTGCCAATGGAAAATGGTAGATTTTCTACCCTTTTTTTATTGAGATTTCCTTTACTGAGTAAGAGGGGTCAGTTTCTTGTTATATATGCTACTGGTTTCTCCTTAACAATGATTCATTTATCCTTTTTTTTGTCCAGTTGTAGCAACTCTGGCAATTCAGCTGAATATCATCTATAATTCTGTACCCAAAAAGTCCTTGAGTTGTCAAATGCTCTACCATTGAGGTGTGAGCTCTTCTGTGTCTTCTACTGATACTCATTTTTCTTTGGTTCCTGGAGAGGTTAGGAGAGGGTAATTCTGGGCAGAATATTGATACATCTAGCATAGCTATGATCATCAACTACTTGAACAATTTTATCCTCTACATTTTGAATATAACTCCTGGCAGGGAGTTTAATTTTCGTCTTTATAATCCTAGCGCCTAGTGGAGTGAATGGTGCGTGGTTGGTGGGTTTTTTATATATCGATTAGTTTTTTTTTCTTCCCTCATGCTTATTGGCAAGCTGTCAGCTTTCATGTCTAATTGCTGTCATTTAAGCTACCACTAAGGATGCTCCTTAGCTTGTAGCTTCTGATTTGCCATTGACTGGGAAAACAGATTAATAATCTTGTAAAGAATTATATGCTAAATAGTCCAACTCAATACAATGTATTTTATTGGGCACCCACTTTGTGAAAGTCACTATATTGGAGAAGTTAGGGGGAAGATAGAAATCTGAAAAATACATAGCCCTGCTGTTTTCCAAGAACCAATGGTCTCCTATGATGGAGCATAAAGGAATATCATACAAATTGAAATGTGATTAGTACATAGGAAGGTAAAAAACAAAATACTAAACTCTTGCTAAGAAAGGCATGATGAGTCTGACTTCAGAATCAAGGAGATTTATGTTCAAATCTCACCTGTTCTATAATACTACAGTTGCAGATATGAATTAATAGGAGTTTTGTTATTATGAGTGCTATATTCATTAAAATACCAGTATTTTTGGAGGGAGAGAAAAGAAAGGAGAAAAAAGAGAAAGAGAAGAGAAAAAGAAAGAGAAAAGGAGAGAGGGAGAGAGAGAGAAAGATTAGCCATTAATTTCTGTTGAAATATCTACTCTAAAGTGATTACAAGATAGCATGATTGGTTTTTTGGTTCAATTTCACTTATAGACTGGCTGATTTCTATATTTTTCTATAGAAAACCTGAATACTCTATGAACATTAGGGAATAATTCTTTTTTTTTAAACTTTTTCTGCATTTATTGAGATTATCATATGGTTTTTGTTAGTTTTGTTGTTGATATCATCAATTATGTTTGTTTTGGGTTTTTTTAGGCAATTGGGGTTAAGTGACTTGCCCAGGGTCACACAGCTAGTAAGTGTCAAGTGTTTGGTCTGAGGCCAAATTTGAACTCAGGTCCTCCTGACTTCAGGGCCGGTGCTGTATCCACTGTGCTACCTAGCTGCCCCAGGGAATAATTCTTGCCATAGGTTTGTATACTCCATAATTAGAGATGGGAAGAATGAGAAATATATAAGGTTATTTTAGACTCATTAATACTATATAATGCCAATTGTTAATTCTCAATCATGTAATAAAAGTAGTGTCCAAAATTATGTCAATTCATTGCACAGAATATCACTATGATTTGTTTATAAACCCTAGTAAAATGTTTCTCTATTTAGGGTGTCATCTTCTCTCACCTGGCCTCCTGATCTTCCTTCCTTCCTTCCTTCCATCTATCCATCCTTCCTTCCTTCCTTCCTTCCTTCCTTCCTTCCTTCCTTCCT
>NW_020954565.1:7490847-7493344 GCF_900497805.2 Vombatus ursinus | reverse complement strand
CAAATGATTTTCTGAAAAATAGCATAGCTGTTAGAGTATTATACTTGGAACCTGGATAGGTCACTTTACCTCAGTTTCCTCACCTGTAAAATGAGGAAATTATATTCAATGACCTCCAAGTTCCATTCTAGCTCTAGTTCTATGATCCTATAATAACACACAATATTGATAGAAAAGTATTGTTGCCAAATTGGAACTCAGGTCTTCCTGATTCCAGGCTTAGCAGTCTAACCACTAAGCCAAATTTCAAATTTGGCCTGAGATACTTACTAGTTGTGAGACCCTGGGCAAGTCACTTAACCTCTGTTTGCCTTTATCCACTGGAGAAGGAAATGGTGAACCACCCCAGTATCTTTGCCAAGAAAATCCCATGGCATTGCAGATGGAGAATTTAAGAGTGGATTGACTTTGGAAAAATGTGCAGTTCTTTAAAACAAAGGCCTATTTTTTTAACACCAGTATGTTTCAAATATTACTATATGCTTGTAAATCATAGAATACTACAATTTCCAAAGATTTAAAATTGAAGATCACAGAAAGGGCAACGAATATGTGCACAGTGGGCATAAATAGGATACAAAAAATTACCACCCAAGAATTATACAAAAGAAGTGGCATAAAGGAGACTCAGGAAAGGTTTATGATGGGAAAAGAAGATGGGTCATTTTTGAAGGAAGATTACAGGATTGCTGAAGGGAAACTCACTGGTAGACTCACAATGTCAAGCAAACTAGAAGAAGGCCTCCCGCTCCACAAGGAGGACCCTTGTGGAAATTTTCAGGACAAAGGCAAGAGTTAGAGGATGAGAGGAGATGCCTGGATTACTATCTACATCATTGGATTGAGCATCCTCATTAGTGAGGTCACAGATCCATCAAAACATTGGTCAGAAAATATAAAGCAACAAATACAGTTTTATAACAGCAGCTTTTAGAAAGTTATCTAAGTCTTAAAACTGCAACTGCTGAGGAAAATAACTTCCGAATCTTAGCTTTTTGCTACTGACTCGTCTTCTTTTATAGTTCTTAGACCCAGAGTCAGTCACTCATATTCTGTCTAGCATGGATTAAAAACTAGTTGATTAATTAGCTAATTATTTAGTTATTCTCTTTTAAGGGGACAGTTTTGCATAATGCTGTTATTTAAACTTTATATTATTGAAATGATTTTGAATATCCAACAGCAGTCGGTTGTCACCACAAATTTTTATAAAGATAGCAGTCAGGTGGGAGCACTGGCTAGAGTACTGGGCCTGGAGTCAGGAAGACTGGAATTCAAATCTAGCCTCAGATACTTACTAGCTGTGTGACCTGGACAAGTCATCTAACCTCTTTTTTCTGTTTCTTCAACTCTAAAATGGAGATAATAACAGTACCTACCTTATAAGGTGAGGATCAAATGAAATAATATTTGTAAAGTGCTTAGCACAATGTCTGGCACATAGTAGTGCTATGTAAATGCTCATTACCTTCCCCTTCCTCCCAAATGAATCTTTAAGAAAACTGAATACAGTTAAAGGTTGTTTGTGGAGACCACAGTTCAACCCTGCTGACCCAGACTTTTTCAATTACTGTAATGTCAAATATTGTGTACCATTTCATATTTTACATTATCTTTTCTATTGTTTTTCCCTTTTCATGATACTTCCACTTTGTCAATATGATTATACTCTATGTTCTCTATATATCTATGGTCCCTTTACTGATGCTAATAGAGGGGGTACCATGTTATGCTAATGGAGGGTACATACCATCTCTTAAGTATTTAAATTTAAGAGATGGCTTAGTCCTCTCCACCATCTCTTAAATATTTAAATGAATAACAAGTAGTTTCATTGATGTGGGTATTTCCTTCAAAGATTCGGATACAATCAATCCAATCCATGGCTGACATCTTATGTGATTCTTACCCATATCATGCTGTAAGTTTACCACAGGAGAACTACCTAAAGCACCAGAGGCCTTTTCGCCCTTTATGGTTCATATTCTTCTCTCCTTCATGTACCCCATTCTGCCACATCCAACAAAGAGGGTCTGTCTGATGCATTGGAAGCTTTTGTTTTTTTTTCTATCTAGATATAAATATAAAGTTATTATTACCTAGGCAGCTAGATAGATAAAATGATAGCTATAGATGGATGATAGGTATCCAGATATAGACTGATATAAACATAAATATGGACAGACAGATAGATATATAGATATAGTCATGCCATTGTATAATCCATTCAAAATTACGCAAAGCTCTCTCACAGTAGGAAGGAACTTTAGACATCGTAAAGGCTTGCACAAGAATCCTCTCTGTAATATCCACATATGAAGATCTGGTGATAAACAACTCATTACCTTCAAAGGCATTCCATTTTGCCTTTGAATATCTTAAATTGTTAAGGCATTTTGTCCTTATATGAAGTCTAAGTTTGCCCCTTTGAAACTTCTACCATTGGTTTCAAATTCAGACTAAAGCTAAGCAGGACAAATTTGTTGTTTTTTTTTTT
>NW_020954565.1:7490355-7490837 GCF_900497805.2 Vombatus ursinus | reverse complement strand
TACTTTGGTTATGACAGTTGCAAGGATGGTTACTGGGGCCATGGGACAGTAGACTCACAATTCAAGAACAATGGCAGGGTTGATTTAATTATGGTTCACAGTTTCAGAACTGTTATGGGTAGAAAAGCTGTTAAGAGATGAAGGATATAGTCAGAGAGTAGAGAGTGAAGAAGCTAGTTCAAAAGTATGCATATGGTTCTGTAACAATTGTCAGAGCACTCCAGAGCATCTGAATACTCTTCTAGCAGTGACATTCTGTGATCTGAACACTATTTGGTAAAGCTAAAAAGACTAAATTATTTAATACTTGATAGAAGATATGTGCTCTTTTTTTCTCTCTTTAAAAATTCTTTAATTCCACCCCCTCCTCACCTTTGGTTTAGTGCAAGGGTACAATTATTTGTGAGCACCTAGGAGCTATAGTGGATAGAGTCCTGGGCCTGGAATCAGGAAGACCTGAGTTCAAATCTGGCCTCAGACAC
>NW_020954565.1:7480781-7490271 GCF_900497805.2 Vombatus ursinus | reverse complement strand
TATCTCAATAGCAATAATAAAAAAAACTGCATGTATAAGAAGTATAAAGTTGAAGGGCTTTAAAAAAGCTCCCTTTCCCAAAATTTCTTCTTTACTCAAGTGCTGTGTTTCTTTGAGTGCCCCATCCTTAGATACTCTTACTCCATGTTCTGCCTCTCTTTCTGTTTCTGTGTCTGTCTTTCTCTGTCTGTCTCTGCCTCTTTGTTTTTATTTCTCTCAGTCTCTGTTTCTGTCTTTCTCTGTCTCTGACTCTCTCTGTCTCTGTACCTCTGTCTCTCTCCTTTTTTTTTTGGTGAGGCAATTGAGGTTAAGTGACTTGCCCAGGGTCACACAGCTAGTGAGTGTTATGTCTCTGAGGCCGGTTTTGAACTCAGGCAGGACCTCCTGACTCCAGGGTTGGTGCACTATCCACTGCGCCACCTACCTGCCCCCAGCTCTCTCTTTTGATAGAAGAGACAAGGTTGTGAGATCCCTGAGCACCTGGATCAGGGAGCATCACTGAGAAAGGAGTTGGCAAGATCATAAAAATGTCACAATTTAGCCTCAGGTAGACAGTTAAGACCTTCATATATCAATTCTCCTGTGGCTGGTCTAAGGTGTATGCATTTGCTAACCATTAGAGTTTGTTTGTTTGTTTGTTTGTTTATTTGTTTGATTCCAGAATTCCTGAAGAAAGTCTGAAAATCCCCACAACCCACTAAAATTAGAAGCCTGAAACACAAAATAATAGATATTGTACCATTTGCTTATCCTTGTGAGTGATTTTCCAAAGCAACTAAATGTTCAGTTAAGTTAAACAAAGCTTGATTCCATCTTGGTTTTCTGTTTAGTCTACAGGTCATCTTTTGGGCAAACATTTCAAGGACATATGTCAATTATTAGGGGGATAACTACTGTGTGCCAGGGGCCTTAATGAAAGAAAACACCCCTTTCTATTTACTGTGACTAATGGAATAGTAATACAAAAACAAAGGCAAATTCACTGCAACACTTCTAAAGGGAAAGTTAATGGTTACAAATTGCCAATTTTCTGCCTTCTCTGTTTATCATAGTGCCTTTCAAACAGCTCCCAAAACAATGGGCCCAATTGTGTCATCATCATTTGGACAATTTTATACACTTCAATAAAACTATGGGCATGAACTCATGCCAGGACTGTGGGCTCATTTAAAGTCTCTCTTGGGCTGATACTTCTTATGGAGCTGGCATTAGCAACTTGCAGGACATATGCCAAAGGTGGAATGCAAGGTAATTGTTGATGGCCAATAGAGCTTCTAGGCAAACTTGTGAAGGAGCTGAAGTTTTTATTTGGCATCCTACTACCTTCCTCTTTGGATCTTGCCAATCTCTGGGTCTCTTCCTAAATCTACTATATCCCAGCCTTCAGGGTCTTTTTCCTTCTCCCACCAGCCCACCAAAAATCTTGTTCCCTCAGTGCCAAAAAATAAAATTTAAATTAAAAAATTGATAGACAATTTACACAGAGTATAAATGCATTTTGTGGAGTATTTTTTTAACTAAACCTGTTTCACTAATTCAAGGAGGCTCTAGTGAGAAACTTCTTCCACCAAAGCAAAATGGCACCGAATCTGTAACTTGCAACTTAGAGAGCTACCTGTTATAACTGCTAGGAAATCAGGAAGACCTGGGTTGGAGTCCTGCCTTTGAAATATGCTGACTACATGACTCTAGGCTTAAACTGTTAGTCCCCCAGACAATTTCATAGCTTATTAACTCAAATAAATTGTTTACACATATTTACATCTATCTATGTATATTTCCTACTAGATTATAAGCTCCTTAAGGACAGAGATGGTATATTTTTATCACTATATCTCCCTTACTATTCTGTTCTATAAATGATAGCAATCGGTTTTTATTAGATGATCATGACGAAAATAATAAAGTTTGCTCAGTATGCATACAATTCATTGTTTGAGGAAATTAAAGTAGTATGGAATAGTGAAAAGAAAACTGGCATTAAATTGGAGTTGGGAGGCCTGGGTTCAGATCAGTCACTTGTTAGTGGCATGACCTTGGGCAAATCACTTAACCCTTAGTTCTCCTTAGTTTTAAATTTGGGATAATTATACTTGTACTACCTATCCTACATAGTTATTGTTCAAGTGAGTTAATGTGCAGCACAATTTCAAATACAAGTTCGATAGAATATAGACCAGGCCCCAACAAGGAATCATTTTGAAATATTATTAATTTTAGAATATATGCAAGCTTTTAACTCAGATTAGGAGGAAAAGAGTAGACAGATTATATTCAGAACAATACTGTATGTAAAGCATTATTTAACACATACATAGTCAAGTTGCTTCTTTATTTTACTTTTTCACATTTGTATACTATGGTTTACATCAGTAGATTCCAATAAATCAATAGTACTGTGACTATATTGATGTAACTTCTGCTTCCAGCCTGGCTGCCAAAACTAGGGTAAAGCAAAGCACAAATTATGGAAAAGCAGCCTAGCCTCAATGCCACCACCAACACCAATTGCCAACCAACTGCTGGATGGACAGGCAAGCCAATCTTGCTTTAGGTACCCTAAGGGAGAAACAAAAGGCAAGAAGTGTCAGCAAGTCAACCACTACAAGTACCTCAAATCCCAGCTCCTCTCATAGAGCCAGGGAAACAGCCCAGAATCATAAGCCTAAATGCCCTAGGAATAGCAGATTTCTCAACATAACCAGTCCAGCAGTCTTACTTTTAGCCTACTAAGAGTCAGAGATGAGATTTGATATTGGTTTTCTGAGTTGTGAGGCCAGCACTCTATTCACAATTGGAAAGTATGATTTCTGAGTTGCTCACTGTCAATGATCTTTAATGGACTATAAAGAATGAGATAAATGTTTTAAGACTTGAGTAGAGGAAAAAAAACCAGGAAATGTGAATTCTAAGAAAAAATGTGAAAGTCAGTGAACTTAAATGTGATTCCTAGTAAAATTCTGAAATGTATTACTAGAGTGATCATTTGTGAACATTCAGAAAAAGAAACACTGACCGATTGCTAGAAACCAAAATGTCTTCATCGAGGACAAGTCATACCAGACTAAGATAATTTTTATTCTTAAAAGTGAACTGGACTGAGAAATGAGAGAAATTTTGTAGGATGTACATTCCTGGAGGTCAAGTTTCTTTGATTTCTTCATTTTTTGTTTTTTGTTTTTCTTACTCTAACATCTGCCACAGATCCTTGCACATACTGTAATAGATCCTTGATATTTGTTGGACTGGATCTGATAGAAACAAACTGTGTAGATTTCAGAAAAATATTTGACAAGATTTCTCATGCCATCTTTGGGGACTGTTGTAAAAAATTTAGGCTAGATAACAGTCCAGTTAGGTAGATTTAGAGCTGGTTAAATAGCCAAATAGTAGACATTAATTTCTCATTGCTAATGTGGATACAGGCCTATTTTGATATACTCCAGATATCTGTCCTTGGTCTTCTGATGTTTAGCATTTTTTATCAATGAGTTAGATGAAAATTTAGGTGATACACTTCATCAAATTTTTAGAAAACACTAAGTTTTGGGTTAAAAAAAATGAATTCACAGTTCCAGGGTCAGAACCAAAATGGCGGAATAGAAGAATCAGCTGAGCCTTCCCAACATTCACCTCCAAACTTTAAAAATAATGCCTCAAATTAAATTCTGGAATGATAGAGTTAACAAAATGTTTGAGTGCGACATTTTTTTCAGGCCAAGACAACTTAAGAGGTCATAAGGAGAGGTCTGTAGCACTTGTCGGGGGAGGACAAGCTCTGACACAGAGCCTGAATGGCAGCACCAGTAGTGAGCCTTGGAGGCTGCAACAGCAGCAGCAGCAGCAACAGCAGTAGTAACAGCAGCACCTTTTGGAGCTCTTAATCCTGAAACAGCAAAGGGATATGGCAACTGAACAGAAAGAGATTATAGGGGACCCTTGTGTTAGTTAGTACTGGGCACGGGACTAGGTACTGTTTGGCAACTCCATTGTCCATACACACTTTTGGGGCATAGTTCCAGGGCAGAAAGGAGGGCTTTTGGTCAATAGAGATCAGGGGCCCAGAGGAGCAGTATCTTTTGCAGCTGTAAGGGATCAGAGGCCTTTCCTGGGTAAGGACTAGAGTGAAGACCAGGAGAACAGTGACCACACCTCTTCCAAAAACTTCAAAAACCCCAAAACTGGCTCTGAAAAAAGCAGTACAACCCCCCTAAACTTGCAATAGTGATACCCCACAACCCACAACCCGGGAACAGAACCCAACTTTAACATAAAGTTCAAAATTTAAAAAAAATTAACTGGGACAATGAGCAAATAACCCTCTCAAAAAAGAATCTGGTCATAAAAAGCTACTATGGTGACTTGGAAGATCAAGACATAAACTCAGAAAACGATGATGTCAAAACAACTATAAGCAGAACCTCAAAGAAAAATGTGAATTAGATACAAGCCCAACAAGAATTCCTAGAAGAGTTAGAAGAAATGATATTTAAAATCAAACAAGAGTAGTAGAGGAAAAAATGGGAAAAGAAATGAAAGCCAGGTAAGAAAACTATGAAAAGATCATTAACAGCTTAATAGAAAAGGCACCAAAATACTGAAGAAAATAAAATCTTAAAAAACAGAACTGGTCAAATGGAAAAAGAAGCACAAACACTCATTAAATAAAATAATTCCTTAAAATTAGAATTGGGGAAATAGAAGCTGATGACTGTATGAGACATCAAGAAACAGTAGAAGAAAGTCAAAAGAATGAAAAATAAAGGAAAATCTCATCAAAAAAGCAAGTGTCCTGGAAAATAGATTGAGAGAAAAGTCATGATGAAAAGTCATGATCAAAGAAAGAGTCTAGAAAGCATATTTCAAGAGATTATCCTAGAACCAGAGAGTAAAACAGAAATTGAAAAAATCCATCAATCACCTCTTGATAGACATCCAATACCATACACTATTATTTCTCTTAGGACCTGTCTAATCAAACTGTCTCCTCTGTTATGTCTTTGTTTGTTCCTGGTCACTAAAGGTAAGTATTCCCCAAAGTCCTGTCCTTGGCTCTTTTTTCTTTCTAAAGTAGTTTAACCTTCTCCCATAGCTTTGGTTGCCAACTCTATCCTGATGACTCCTGTATCTGTACCTTCAGATCTGACCTCTGTCAATTAGTTGACTCCAGATATACTGGTGACGATAGGTCTTTCCCTGTATGTGTCGGCAGTACCTCAAATGCAACACCTCTAAATCTAGACCAAAATGTATCCTCTAACCTTGCTCTTCCTTCTGAGCCTACTATTTCTGTCCATGGAAACACAGTCTCTTTACAGTTATATTTACTGTAACTCTTTTTGTTCCCCAAAGCATCCTTTATATTATGGCCAAGATAAACTTTTTTTTTTCTTACATAGGTCTAGTTACATTAGACTTTTGTCAAAAAAAAAAATCTGTAAGGATTTCCTATTGCTTTTCAAATAAATTTCAGACTCCTTTTCCTACTATGTATAAGGTCTTGTACCACCTCAGGCTACTATTCTTTTCTACTCTTAACTCATAATACTTTTCTCCATATACTTTGTGTTCTTGACAGACTGTTAACTCTCTTCAAGCACATATTGTACTTTCACAATTGTGTACCTTTGCTTAGGCTATTCTATTTGAATGGAACAGTCTTCCTCCATATTTTCACATGTGGAATTCCCATTCAGTAGAATTTAAACTCTTGGATGACAGAAATTGTTTTAAGTTTGTGTTTGTATTCCTAGTTCTCAGCACACAGCAGATACTAAATACTTATTGAGCAATTGATGAAGGCTCAACTGACAAATTATTTCCTCAAGGATACATACTTTGATCCTCCAATTGGTAATAAGTTTCCTTCTTAGACCTCACATACTGAGGCACTGTTAGGTATCTCTCTAATTCGTTTATGGTGCTATATTATATATCATAGCTTTTGGTGATGGTGTTTTCTTCAAGTACTAGACTACATGCAACTTGAAAGCAGGTAATGTCTTTTTATAAATGTTAGATCTCTCCCAAGTCCTAGTAGAATGAACTGCACAAAGAGATCTTTAATATATTTTTGCTGAGTTTATTTGTTGCTAACTGAGAAGCGTATTCTAGGATATTATCATAACTCCACCAAATGGAATGGTAAAAATGTGTATTAGTAATCTAAAAAAGTTGTCAAAGTCAATACTCATAAGTGATTATGATGAAAGTTAATGAACTTTAACAACTAACATCAACTCCACAGATCAAGTCTATTTTTACTTCCATAATTAAAGAAGTAAGTAAGATTCACAGACAACCCAAGTGCCCAAAGGAATTTAAATGTACCTTATCTTTCCCCTTTCTTAATCTCCTGCTTAATCCTGGGGAGACTAGCTCACTTCTTTGTTTACATTTGGAGGAAAAAATCTTGATTAGATACTACCAAATCATGCCATCACCCACTTATCCTAGTCAGAACTTCATGAACAATTATAATCTATATCACTTACACAACTTCCAGAGTTCCTGTTGGAAAGGAACCTTACTGCCTTATTCGGCCGAAATATGCATCTGTATACATTCACAAAGTTGATGAAGTCTGAATGGGAGAAAAAAAAAAAGCTATTTTTCATTCAATTGCCAATAGCCGTTATGGATCCTGAATAATGTTGATTAGTAAGCTAGGAATAGGACTATTTCACTTAAGCAAACATAACATAGGAAAGTATTTAAATGAAAGATAAATTAAAGAATATGGTGTCAGATCATATTCTTTTTGGGATATGTAGATATGTGGATAGATATGTGGATAACATATACAGAAATTACATGTATATATATATGTGTATATATATATATATATATATATGTATAAAATTAATGTTAAACCAAGAAGATAGAAACTTCTTTTTCTGAGAAGATGCCTAAACAAATATGAGGCTCAGAAGGGACAAAGAGAATTCACTGTTGACTATCCAAGAGTTCATTTCCTATTTCCACTTTAACAATGAGATATGAACAAGGAGGCCCAGAAAAAGGGACCTTATAGAAGTGACCATAGGACACAGAATACAAACAGGATGAGATGTGTCACAGAATCACAGAACTCTCCAAGACCAAAAGGGCCTGCAAGGTCATCTGGTTCAATCTTTACCTAATTGGGACTTTCCTTTCCAATATTCCTGACAAGCAGTTCAGCTTCTACCTGAATACTGAAGAACTGTGGAATTCACTCATTCCTAGGACATCTCATTTGACCTTTGGACAACTCTCATTGTTAGAAAGTTTCTCCTTACATTGAGCCTAAGTTTACTTACCTGAAGGTTCCATCTCCTCCCCCTTGTTTTGTCCTTTGAGGTAATGTTGAAATGCCCAACTATTCTTTGATGTGATAGTCACTTAAAATACTAAAAGTCTGCCTCCATATGTCCCCTAACTCATCTCTAGGATAAACACCCCCATTACCTTCAACAGATCTGTTGTTGCTCTGTAGTTCCCTTCTCAGCTATAAGCATAAAAACTACTTAAAAAGGAAATTGAGATCCAGATGACATATTGCTGGGGGTAAAATAACATGTACACAAATAAATAAATACAAAATATATACCAAATAAACACAGAGTCATTTTAGTCAGCAAACTACTAATAAGGAATGGCTTCTTAGAAGAAGCAGCCCTAAACTGAACCATGATGAAAGTCATGAGGCAAAGACGGAGAATAATTTAGCTGCAGTAATATAGTATAGTATGCAAAGGTATGGAGGCAGAATGTCATGTTCAGAGAACAATAAGTAGTCTAATATTACTGGAACATGGGGTGTGTGAGAGGAATGTACAGTGAACTTGTAAAGGAAGGCTGGTACCAGCTCGTGAAGGGCTTTGAGCACCAAACAGAGGGGTTTTATTTTATCCTACAGGCAATATAGAGCTACTGAAACTTCTTGGACTGAGGAATGACACAGTCAGACCTGTACTTCAGAGGCATAATTGTTCATAGCTGTGTAGAGAATGGGATGAATGGGAGGGAGACTAGATGCTGGGAGATTAATTATGGTGTTGCTGCAATAATTCGGTTCTACCAGTTTCAAAACTCTAGAAGGGTGGTGAGCTGTTTCACACATGTAAGGAAAAGCCTTTCCACAAGTCAGACTGAATAAATACTATAGAACCCAGGACGCAGCTAGAGCCCTGGAGAGACACTAGTGGGCCAAGTTCTACAGTGTAATGGTAGAAGAATAAAGAGTAGCATAACAAAAAATGTTAACTTAAAGCATTAGAGAGTGATTTAAATCAACATTTTTTTTTTTTTTACCGAATGCTCTATATTCACTTCCACCGGAATCAAATAATGGGAAGAATGCTGGATTTGGAGTTAGGAAACTTGAGTTCAAATTCTGGCTTACTACATGGATGACTTTGAGCAAGGAACTTAAATTTTCTGAACCTCTGTTTCCTCATCTGTAAAATGAGGGGGTTGGAATCAATGACTTCTCTCTTACTCTAGCTCTAAATCTATGATCCTATGCTACTATGCTCCCATGGTCTGGCTTTCGTATGTACCACACTATTAAAACTAATCTCTCAGACATATGAACTGATGCAAAGTCAAGTGCAAAGAACCAGGAGAACATTGTATATAGTAACAGAAATGCTGTACAATGATCAGCTGTGAATGAATTGGTTATTCTCAGCAATACAATGATCCAAGACAATTCTGAAGGATTTATGATGAAAAATACCATCCACTTCCAGGGAAAGAACTGATAGAATGTGAATGCAGATTGAAGCATTCTTTTTTAAAAAAAAATTATCTTGATTTTTTTGTCTATGTTTTCTTTTACAATGTGGCTAATATGGAAATATATTTTGCATGACTGCACAAGTAAAATCTATATCAAATTGCTTGCCTTCTTAAAGCATAGGGAGGGGAGGGAGGAAGAGAGAATTTGGAACTCAAATTTTTAAATAATAAATTTTAAAAATTGTTTTTATATGAAATTAGAAGAAAATAAAATAGAAAATTCTCACTAAAAAGGGGAAACAACTATTTTTTCCCAATAATCTTTAATTCATCCTATCTAATGATTTTTCTCAGTTCTTATTTTTTTCACCTATATTCAGCATTTGACATAGTCTTCCCTGAGACACCAAGATACTAAAGTATTCTGGTTTGGAAGGGGGCAGAGTTTAGGGAGAACAATAATGAGTTGTGTTTCGGACATGTTTAGTTTAAGAGTCTACTGGACATCTAGTTCAAAATATCTGAAAGGCATTTGGAGATAGGAGATTAGAGGTCAGCCAAGAGGCTGGGCAGGATTGGTGTTTTTGAGTATAGAGTTGGTAAAGTAATTAAATCCATGGGAACTAATGAAATCATTGAAGTAGTATAGAGAGAAAAGAGAAGAGGGCCCAGGAAAAAAGCATGAGAGACAGTTCTAATATCAGAGTTAGAAGATGTGTTATGGAGAACCCAGGAGAGGAGATTGAGGAGCCATCACATAGATAGG
>NW_020954565.1:7476016-7480713 GCF_900497805.2 Vombatus ursinus | reverse complement strand
CAGAGAACCAGGAAAAGAATATCTACGTAGCTCCCTCCAGGTCCATGTCTTTTGCAACTATCCAGGTCTGAGGGGTTCCTCTAGGTGGTAGTTCTCCAAGAAACTCTGGAAGCTTTGAGACTCCTTCCAAAGTATAGTAAACACCAATGGAAGACCCAATATCTCCTAATCTCTTGAGTTCACAAGGTCACATGCACTGCAGGTGGATCCTTCTATCTTGTGATAGATGTTTGGTCACGTAGGCTAAAGTGAAGACAAAGCAAAATAGATAACCAGAGACCCAGTCTCAAGCTTACCTGGATGAAGCCCTGCTCTAGTGTGGGAACTGCCTGGGAGGATTGAAGTAAGGTCCCTTTTGCCCTCTACTTCTCCAAGAATTGATGTGAATATACCTGAAATCATCTGCAGCAAAGAGAAGATGTCTAAGAGTCTATGACTCCGCTGTTGCTGCAGTCCTTTTTTCTCAGTAGCCAATAGGGTGGTTACTTTGCCATCCCCAAAGTTCCAAAGTCTTTTAGTACTGAGTCACACATGGCTAGCTAGATGATGCATCCAGGAACTTTGTAATCTAAAGTGCCCAAGCATTTGGCACATATTGATGTCAGTGCTGCACTGTGAATTTTCCCATTCATAGATAATTTTAAACATTGTAATTTTATGATTTATAACATTGTCTTAGCTAAGCATTACCATTTTTGTTCTTCTTAGGTATTTTGCCATAACTATTTTGAAGCTTGAATGTTTCAATTAATTGTACTGATGATCATTAGCATAAGAGGCTATTTTAAAAATGAATTAATTCAATGTAATTCAGTAATATCAACTACCCTTGGCGTAAACTGTGCAGCTAAAGAAAATGTACTGAAGGACTGACTTTTAAATGAATAAACATTTCCATGTATTAAATTAAAGTATTACTTTATCTCAACATACTTTTCAAAGTAATATTGTTTTAGAGGACATGCACACCATTTCTATCATTGTCTCTTCTTGGAGATGAATGAATAAACAGTTTGTTTTATACAATTATTGAATATAGCTCTAGAAGTAAATTACAATTCCTATCTACAGCCCACCTTGCACTCCCACATTACTAAGTGACTATTATGAGTTCCAAAGCCTAGAATGATAGAATTAGAACACTAGCCTAAGGTCTAGTATTGTGTAAACAAGAGTGGTATATGTGTAGCTAATGGAAATTCAAGATCAGCATGATTTAGAATGGTCCCTTAAAGTTTGGGCAGATAGGTGATGCAGATATAGTACAGGTCCTAGAGTCAGGAAAACCTGAGTTCAAATCCAGCTTCAGGTACTTAATAGTTTGTTACCCTGAGCAAGTCACTGCACTTCTGCTTGCCTCGGTTTCCTCAGTTGTGTAATAGAGATAACAAATAGCACATAGTTGACAAGGTTGTTGTGAAAAAAAGTGAACCTTACAACTCTGTATAAATGCTAGCTGTTGTTACTCTTCTTGTTCTCCTTTTCCTTCTTTACATTCTCTTCCTCCTCCTCCTTCTCCTTCAACTTACTCAAGTTTTCACAAGTGTGATTTTCATAGCCTAAGAGGTGGGATTTGAAATCAGGTCATCTGACTAGACCCAATGAATCGTGGTTATAAGGGAATTTAGACATCAATTAACCCAACATAACTGGAACAACAATCCACCATTGCTTAAGGACTTCTAGCAAGGGGAGACTCAGTACCTCTGAGGGCAGCCCCTGCACTTTGTGGCATTTTTAATTGTTAGGAAATTGTTCCTGGAATGAAGCTCAAATTTTTTTGTTTGCAGTTTTCACCTGCTGGCCCTCTGGTCTGCCCTCTGGAGTCAAACAAACAAGCCTATTCCCTTTTGCATATATATTCCTTCCTTTCTTCTCTTCCCCCTAGTTCTTTCAACTGATTCTCAGATGGCATGACCCACAGGCCCTTTACCATTCTGGTTGTTCTAAATGTTCTCCAGCTTATCATTTTCCTTCCTACCATATGTGTGATGGCCAGATATGAACATCTAGATATGGTCTAACCAACTGAGAGTACTATCCTAGTCCTGGACACGAGACCTTTTAAAATACAATAAAATATTTATTCACTATTTTAGTTGTCATGCCATGCATCATGGTGGTACAGTGGTTAGAGCTCTAGACCTGGAGCTAGGAAGACCTGAATTCAAATCCAACCTCAGACATTTATAAGTTGTATGATCTTGGGTAAGTCACTTAACCTTTGACTGCCTCAGTTTCCTTATCTGTAAAATGGTGATAATAATATCACCTACTTCTTCAGGTTGTTGTAAGAATAAATGAGCTTTTGTAAAGTACTTTGCAAAGCTTAAAATGCTATAAAATATAAATTATTGTAATTATTATTATCATTCTCATCATCTTTATATTGAACTTGAAGTTCACTAAACCTCTAGATCTTTTCTTTTTCAGTTGAATTGCCCTGCAAGGATATCGATGCCTCAAATAAATGTCTTGTCTTTGTGAAGATAATTTCTGGAGCCCAATTGCAAGACTTAATCTCTATTACATTAAACCTTACTACCCTTCTCCTACTCTTAGATCCAGCTATACTGGACTGCTTGCTGCTCCCTGTAAATGCTTGTCCTTCCCTGATTCCTTCCAGAATGTTCTTCCTCCTTGCCTTCACCTCTGAGATACTTTGGCTTCCATGTGGACTCAACTCAGATGCTATCTGAATCAGGAGGACCTTCTCTGACTCCCAGTTGCTAGTGCCCCTCTAAGATTCTTCCATCTACTCAGCATCTATCTTATATACACTTAGTTACATGTTTCCCTATTAGAATGTGATCTCTTTGAAGACATGGACAGTGTTTTTGCCTTTATCTGTATCCCCATTGCTTAGCACAGATCCTGGCATGTTTAATCAACTAATATTTTTGCTGATTGCTTGAACTTATTAATTTTGGCCCAAGACTCTAGTCTTCCAAGATGTCTCTGGGGCTTGACTATGTTATTGTATTAGGATCATCTGTAAATCTAATAAGCATGTCTTGTATAACTTCATTCAAGTTATTTGTTTAAAAAAATAAACTGTACAAGGTCGAGCACAGAACCATGATCTACTTCATCAGAGCTGATTTATTTAAATGATCATATGAAGTCAGCCTGATTATGGATAGGTTCATGACTACATAGGAATTTAAAAGTGACATTTGAGTTGAATACAGCACTTTTATTAAGAATGGTCTGAGGAACAGTTTGGAAGTTGTTATTTCTTACGTTTCATTTGTTTCTTAAGCATAAGCTGGTTTCGTTTGGAAACCTCAGCAGGATGTCCTGGAGCTTCAGGGGTATAGCACAGAAAACAGGGCAGGCATGGTAGAAAACTTAACTTTAGAACTGTAGACAGTGCTTACCTTATGCTCAGCCAAGGTAAGCAAGAACTTGTTTTAGTCCAACACTGTGCACAGCCTGACCCCACTGTACTGCTTTCTGGTTTCACTAGACTCTGGAATTTGTGGGCCATTCCACTCCCTAGCTCCATATGGGCCTGTAGCAAACTTTGCTGAGGATAAGAATAAAATGAATTTGAATCTAGGCCCTTTGCACTTTTGCTAAATATTTGCTGTTTTGTTGTTGAAGGGCAGTGGGTCGGTTGGAAGTCTATGAAGAGCATTCTTTCATCCAAACACAGCCTCTCTCAAACCAGCCATGATGAACCTGTAAAAATCAACGAATGTTAAAACCATACTCTCCTGAGACTTCGGGACTGGGCCTTTTGCTTTGGCCAACAGAGAAAGCATTGATAGGAGCTGCTGAAGTTTGCCCACCTCCTCAGAGCACGGGGAGTATATCTTCCAGTTGAAAAGGCACAGATAGACCTCTGATAAGCCTGGAGCACAGGATTTAGAGCTGGAAGAGACCTTAGAGATAATGAAATCCATGGTCTTCAGTTTAGAGAGGAGGAAGCAAGGGATCCTGTGAAGGTAAATGACTGGTGTTAGTTCATATAAATAACCAGTAACAGAACTGGAATTTCAACCCAGGTTTTCTCTGATTTCAATTCTAATGCTCTTTCCAAAACATGCTACCTCTCTGCATGTATACAACTCCAAGTGATGAGGAAATAATTCCTTGGCCTTTTTATTTCTCATTTTTATGGGAATCTGGTTCAACATTTATATAACATTTTATAGGTTTTAAAGCACTATATAATATATATGAATATGTATACATATATATTTCTGTGTATGTATATATACATACATACACACACACACACACACATATATATATAGTGTTGGCATTATTCAAATTTGTATGGTATATTTCCATTTGATTAGAACCAATTACCATACTTCATATAATTATAACTTTGAATAGCATGAATTAAACACATAAGACCACTTCAAACAATTGGTTATTTCCACATTAACTTCCTTGGCCTTATCTATTAGATTGAAAGTATGTAGAAAAATACAATCAAATTTTTGTTACTGCTTAATATTCATAGAGATACAAATATACGATAATACAGGCTAGTATTGTTTTCCATTACACTGTGCTCTCGATTTGGCCTCCCAACAACCCTATGAGGTAGGTAATCTATATATTATTAGCACTTTTCACAAATAAGAAAACTGGCACTCAGAGAGATTACATTACTTGCTCGTTATTACATAGCTAGTAAATGTCAAAGGTGAGATCTGAATCCATATCTTCCTGATTCAAAC
>NW_020954565.1:7462826-7475986 GCF_900497805.2 Vombatus ursinus | reverse complement strand
ATGAGTTAACATGTATATAGTACCTGAAGATTGTGAAACAGTTTACATATACTATCTTCTTTGATCTCTACAACATCCTTGTCATGAAGGTATTATTATCACTGCCATTTTACAGATGAGCAAACTGAGACCCTGAGATACTAATTTATCAGAGTGACATAGTTTCAGTATCTGTAGTGGGATTTGACCTCAGACCTTTCGACTCCAAGTCCATCATGTGTCTCCTTGCTTTGTTATGATATATCTCTAGACTAGAAACAATGGGAAACCCGGCAAGTTAATAAAATCCTAGATTTAGAGCTGGAAGTTACATTCGAGGCTATTTCAGATGATACTAGAGCCCAGAGAAGATAAGCAACTTGCCTAGGACCTCATAGGTAGAGTTAGAGCTGGGATTGAATGCAGGTTCTCTGCCTCTAAATCTAGCATTTTTTCTACTCTACCATTGTAAAGTGCTTGAATTATCTATTTTATAACCCCTGAATGAAGCAGAAATAGAACTGGATCCCTTCAACACATTTTGGATCTTTTTTTTTTCTATGCCAACTTGGTCACATTTCACAGTCCTCTCTTGGCAGGCATCCCGTTGTTCCCACAGGTGACATTTCTAGTAGTTAGTATTGTTGGAACAATACTGGCAAGGCCTTCACTAATCCCTTAATTCTGAATGAAATCATACGCACAGAACTGGTTTGCATAATCCATTTAAGACTTATACAAGTCAGGAAACGTTGCAAAGTCAATGATACAAGATAAACATTTTCTAAATGATGTGGCTACTTCAAGCGTGCTTAGATCTAATCCTTTTATGGAGTAAAACAAACTAACTGCTATTAATGGACATATTTTAAGATTTGACAGAATTTTCCATTCAGAAATCATGCTTACAAAATCTTATGATGAATGATTTTTTTTTCAGTTTAATCTTTTTCTTGAAAACATGTTTTGGTTGGAGAAACAGATGATGATCAAACTATTATTTAGGCTATTGTAACATTAAAAGGCTGATTTGTGTGGGGAGAGTCTAATGACTATGTCACAGTAGAAAAATTGAACTGATTTAAATATGATGTGTTTCGCATTCCTTCAGTCAGTTTTCTAAATAAGTCCTGTAATTAACATTGTATGGTAAATTAACATGGGATTTATCACTTTCCTCCTTAATTCCAACTGTATACATTGAAAATCTGGATAATTCAGGCCTCCCTGGGATATATTTTCTTAATGTCAGGGTCATAGTTTTTTTAAAGTTTTCATTATCTGTATATTTGCAGATATATATAGTAATAGTAACTTTATTAGTAAAATTTTGCTATTCTGTTCAGTCCTGTCCAACTCTTTGCAACCCTACTTGGGGTTTTTGTGGCAAAGATACTAGGATGGTTTGCCATTTCCTTCTCCAGCTCATTTTACAGACGAGGAAACTAAAGCAAACAGAGTTAAGTGATTTGTCCAGGGTCACCCAGCTAATAAATATCTGAGGCCAAATTTGAACTCAGGTCTTCCTGACTTCAGGCCTGGTGCTCTATCCATTGCCACATATTCACATTTTTTGTACTTTGGCACTTTACACGGATATCTGATCACATTATCACTTCTTCCACTAGTGTACATGATAGCCCCTCTATGCCTTCTCATTCTGACAACTTTTCTGTGTCTTTCCATGAGTCTCTCACCCTACAAAGAAACTGTGAACATTGTATCAACCATCATTTATTAAGTACTTTTTGTCAGTTTTGGAGTTGGGAAAAACTTGACCTCTCAATGAGTCAGACAGTATTAAACTATTAAAGCACTTGCTCTCTGCAAGGGCAGTATGGGGTTACATGGGGACGCTGGATTAACTGCTTGTGTGCTAGAGGCTTGAGTTCTAACACAATTGTGCATGCACAAACTCACCTGCTTATCCTAACCTCAAGCCACAAGCTCATCTGCTCTGCATATCTGCACATAGTACCAACTATCCCAACCTCCACATACTCTCTAGTTCTTTCCAGGTTTGTGCTTAAAGTCTAGGGAGAAAAGATATTCCAGTAATAACTCATAACCCACGAAATCCAATTACCTCACTTGCCTCCCCAACATATCCTCAGAAAAGATGCTGGATTAGCATATAAACTTCAGATTTGGTCTCAGATATTTGCTAGCTCTGTGACCTTCAGTAAGTCATCTAACTTTGGTTGGCCTCAGTTTCCTCATGTTTAAAATGGGCCTAGTAATGGCACTTACCTTCCAGGATTGTTGTGAGGATCAAATGAGATAATTGTAACGTGTTTAACACAGCATCTGGCACATAATAAGCATTATATAATTGTGAGTTATTATCATGATGATGGTGATGTCACCATTGTCCACTTAATACTGGCTTGCTACTCATATAAAAACTACGCTTACCTTGATGTACACCAACCAACACTATACTCTCAGGTCAACATGATGTGTGGTCTACACTGATAAAAGTCTGAGAGGCAGTCAGCAACTTGGTATTTCTAAAAGTGTAGATGGGACATTCACAAAATCCTGCCTCCATGTTTTCCTGATATTTGAACTTCTGGGGAGGACCAATCAGCAAGAAGAGTGAACATCAGAATGGCCTGAGAGACCCAATGCACTAGTCTGTCTTTTATAAAAGTCTTGTTGAGTGCTACCTCTGACATTTGTCTACTATAATGGTTATGAGCTTTAGAAAAAAATTCTTTTTTTTAAATTTGTTAAAGATGCCCCCAAATTCAGGAGAAAGTAACATGTGCCATTATGAAACACAAAGCAAATGAAATTATACTAGAAGTTACTAAGAAAGTGTTTCCACAATGGGAGTTTACTGTAACAGTGACATCAAAAGCCCAAACAAAACAACAACAAAATCTATGAATCTATAGATTATGTTTAAAGGTAATTTATTTAAAATTTTGTTTTTATTGTTGCTAATGAAAAATATCTACAATCATTTGCATATAAAAAGAAGACAAAAAGAGGATTGTATGCAAAACCATGAATTTCTATTACATACAGCTCTTTAAAAAGTATATAATAAATTTAACATGATAGTTCAAAACTGTCCTGCTTGTTTATGTCTGAACTTCCTTTTATCATGTTATGTGTATTCTTGAGATATTTTAGTGATAAACCTTCCTTTTCTTTTTTTTTTGGTGGAGAGGAGTTGTAATTACCTCTCATCTGCCCCCTCAAAAAATGCTCTCCCTTGTAAAAATGTGTATAGTCAAGCAAAACAAATCCAAACATCAATCATGTCCTATATTTGTCTCTAAAAGTAAATTCATCTTCTCATAACTAATATGAATGGCAATTATGGTAGCCATAGAGAACAGTTTATCCCCTCACTTCTGACAGTGGATCTTATTTTTCATAGGATAGGAAATTAAATTCATTGGATACAGTTGAGTACCTTAATTATCTTATATTTTGGTAAAAAGCATTTTAAAGTGCTGCTTTGTGTTGTTTTCTTCATTATTATTACTAGGGTATGCTGGCAAATGTTTAACAACTGGCTCTCAAAAAAAGTATACCCAGCACTTTTAATTGAATCTGCATTGTTGACATTTTCTCCACCACTTTTTTTTAAGACTAAACAATCAATAAAACAATAAATCAAGCCCTGATTTGTAGTATTTGCCAATTTCTGGGATGTAGGTACTCATACTGGAAATTTAATAATCAACTCTCACAAACCAGTTTGAACTTGAGCCAGCACTGCCCATGACCTACATTTTCAATGCTTAAAAGTGCTCAAAGACTTTCTGAAGACATTTTTTTCCAGTAACTACTCTTCATATGATTCACAGAGGGTGAAAGAAAAATGTTGTGGTAGGACAACTTGATCTCAGTTTTCAGTGAATGATTTTAAAGGCTCATTTTTATTTTTTGTTCCTTCAGTCAAATTCTCATCCCTGTGGGATTGCTTTTGCATGTCCTTTCCTATGTGAAGTTACTAGAATGAAGATTTCCATATCCCCTTATGTTTGAATTTCTCATGTTCTCCTAAATTACTTTATTTTTCCAACTCTTATTTTCTATAATTCTCCATTTATGATAGGCCTCATTACTCTGCTTCCAATTAGCTGATATTTGATTTCAATCACATCTTCTAGAAAGAAAATCATTTTACAAATGGACCATTTTCCCATTTGTAATCAGAACCTGTCATATTACATTTTGTGATTCTTTGGCTTCTTCAAGTTCCATCTTGTCAAATCTTTTCATTTTGCAACATAGACTGATTTTAGGATTTGTTGTTGATCATCCCTTGTCACTTCTTTTGCAACCTCCCTCTCATGTTTCTCCTGGCTTTGTTTCTTTTGTTTCATTTTGTTTCAGTAATTCCTAGCAGTCTAGTTTCTTCTTGAGCCAAACTCCTATCCTTTAAACTCCCTTGGTTCTCTAATCACCCTCTATCCTTAGCATCTCTGAAGCATTTTTCCCCCTGAATATTGCATGGTTGCAAATATGCAATAAACATACTATGTCTTTTGGCACATAAGTAGAGCTTTTTTAGTGGTTTACCAGTGATAGTCTTGAAAAATAAACCTTTCATTTCAGTGTAAACCCTTTATTTTGAGGTGTCACAGCAGTACAATTATTGTATCTATTCCATGGCAACATGATGGCAGGACTGCTTGCCACAATCTCATTTTTTAAGATTAGTTGTACGAAGAGAAATAATAAAAAAACCAAAGTGTCACTAAATGCCCTCCACTGTCAATCAGTCCTTTGGTAATATTGGAAGGATAGTCCCGATAAAGACAAGGTACACAGCTGTAGTTTGTAATTCCAGGAAAGATTGCCAAGGTGGAGACAACCCAAAATAAAACAGCTACACAAGGACCTCCTTCCTTAAAATAAATTATAATCCAGAAATCTTCTAGGAGAGAATCAATAGAGGTCCTCTACTCTATCTTGTCACTTTTGAACAGCATGAAAACTGGTGATCTGAAGAGAACAAAGATGGGTGTCCCTCCCTCCCTGTCTCATATAGTCAAAAAATAAAGCTCTGGAAAAAGCTCCTTTTCATCTCCCTTTTCCCAACTTTTAAAGGGTATAGGATATAATATCCTCTCAAAAACCCACAAAAATGTTAAGAAGACTTCTACCTCCTAGGAGATAGGATGTTTCAACAAGGTCAGCACAACAATGAATTTTCAATTAAGATGGAATCCTTGGGAAAAAGAAACACAAAAGATAATATTGAAGAAGACAAGAAAATTAGTCTTATTGCCCACTGTAAAGTATCAAAGAGGCCACCAAAATTTATTTTAAAAAAGACTTGCACTCTGGACTCTTTAAAGGCATCTATTCTGGACTGATTCATATTCCTGGGACAAGTTCCTTGAGCTGAGTGATCAAATCTAAAATCTCCAAGAACTCTTGATTTGTCTCTGTTACAATATTTAAGTGTATCAAATGAACTAGAGTTGGTTTGTGGAAAATCCTGAACACTTCCCCAAGCTGTTCACTCCATGTGTCTTTCCATCTCCCCATGATTCTGCTTCTCTTCTCCCTTTCTAGTTCATCTGTATGTATTGCCTTCCCCCTTTGGAATATAAACTCTTTAAGGACAGGGATGGTCTTGTTTACATGTATTTATATATTTATTGACAGGCAATTGGGATTAAGTGACTTGCCCAGGGTCACACAGCTAGTAAGTGTCAAGTGTCTGAGGTCAAATTTGAACTCAGGTCCTCCTGACTCTAAGGCCAGTGCTAGCTGCCCCACATGTATTTATTTCTCAATACCTAACCCATAATAAACACCTAATGAATGCATTTGCATGCGCTCTCTCTTTTGTCTGGCACTCTGTCTCTGTCTCTCTTACTCTCTCTCCCTTTCCACCCTTATTGCCTATCTGACACACTGCCAAATGGAAAAGGGAAAGTCTCTCCTTCTTTGGCTGTACTCTTGCCTATGCCTGAGCCAAAATCACTCCTTGTGTTCTTACTCCTTTGAGTGCTTATCCATTAATATCACCTCAGTGCATTATGGAAATGAGTGGTACCACTGAGTGCCAAGGGCACCTAAATGTGTTTATTCTTTCAGTAGAATATATATATATGTCCTTTGAGAGCCAGAATTCTTCCTTTTTTTTTTTTAATCTTTGTATCCCCATTGTCTTCCACATAGGAGAGGCTTACTAAATTCTTACTAAATGACTGTAGTATACTGTGTGTGCTCCCCCTTCATGGCATTTTATCATTAACTGTAGCATAACTTAGCACAAAAATGGAAGATGATTCAAATTTCCAGAATGTGGTCAGTGTTCACTTAAATTAAGTATGAAGTGTTTTGGTGATGAATTCATCACATACATTCTTGTTATTTCTGGTTGTTGGGAAGGAGAGTAAATTTAGCGCTTGCTAAGGTATCTGCTCCCACTGCAGATTCTGCTATTATATTATTGCTGACTGTGGGTTCAGTCTTTTTGAAAACTGTTTTAAAGACCAGAGCATCCAGAAGTCCTTTTCCTAATATATAATTTCTCATAATTCCCCTAAAATGAAGAACATCCCAGTGACCACTAACATTAAATAGATTTTTCTCCTTCAACCCCCCAAAAATCATTTTAATCCCACAGACATTTAATAAGTGACTACTATGTATATTCAAGACACTTTTTCAAGAATATTAAGTTCATATGTTGGGACAGAATAGTGTAATAGAAAGATCACTGAACTTGAAAGTAGAATAACCTGGGTTCACATCTTACCTCAGACATCATTTGTGTGGCTTTGGATAATTAATTCACAAACTTTTTGAACCTTAGATTTCTAAACTATAAAATGGATATAATAATAGTAACAATAGCACCCACCCCACAAGGCTGTTATGAGGGACAAATGACATAATATATGAAAAGCACTTCGTGTACCTTAAGGTGCTATATAAATGCTGTCATTATTTTTTAATTTTTTTTTAATTTTTAGGCAATTGGGGTTAAGTGACTTGCCCAGGGTCACACAGCTAGTAAGTGTCAAGTGTTTGGTATGAGGCTGGATTTGAACTCAGGTCGTCCTGACTTCAGGGCTGTATCTACTGCACCACCTAGCTGCCCCTAAATGTTGTCATTATTAAAAGAAGCCTGGAATACCTCTGAAGGAAAAGCAATATGGGAAAACAGAAGAAGCCCTGGACTTTTAATCAATGGACTTCTAGGCCCAACTAAGTGATCTGGAGCAAGTGATTTCACTCTTGTGTCTAATTAAGTCTCTTGGTTTCCATATCTTTCAGATCCCCTCTAACTTTAATATTTTATAATTTCACTTAGATAACCTCTAATTCTAATATTTTATGATTATAAATTACTTTTATTGGAAAAATATTGAATTTATTGACAAAAGCAAACTCTCTTAACTAACCAATTTTTAAGCATCTAATTTAATGGATTTTAAAAATGTAAAAAAAAATTAATTTTTTTCTCAGTGATCCTTTCTTACTAACACATTGTTGTATTTTTGCTTTCCTAATTCCCACAGGCAGTGTTGCCAAGTGAATAGAGTACTGGATTTGGAATCAGGAATAACTGGGACACAAATCGATTTCAGATACTTAGTGGGTATGTGATTCTGAACTTCTACTCACCCCTCAAACCTCAGTTTAATAATCTGTAAAATAGGTACAATAAGACAGTGTATAAATAAACTGATAAATCAATAGACAGATAAGAAAGAAAAAGAGGGAGGGAGGGAAAAAGGAAGGAAGTTAGGAAGGAAAGAAAGAAAGAAAGGAAGGAAGGAAGGAAGGAAGGAAGGAAGGAAGGAAGGAAGGAAGGAAGGAAGGAAGGAAGGAAGGAAGGAAGGAAGGAAGGAAGGAAGGAAGGAAGGAAGGAAGGAAGGAAGGAAGGAAGGAAGGAAGGAAGGAAGGGAGGGAGGGAGGGAGGAAGAAAGAAAGAAAGAAAAAAGAAAGAAAGAAAGAAAGAAAGAAAGAAAGAAAAAGAAAGAACTGGTGATAAGCAAGCAAGATAGTCCCTGCCTTCAAGGGGCTTACATTCTATAAAGGGGCACTTGAAAGCAAGGGGTCCTGAGAAAGAGAAGAAGGTGGTATCTGGAGAGAGTGAGATGACAGTGAGGAGAAGTATAGCTCAAAATGGTTGTTACAGGGAGGAAGTCACATTGGGGAGAGGAGAACCCTAAGTAAGAGGTTTCCCAGAGTGGCAATGTAGCCTGGAAAGGAGATGGAGTTGAGTTTAAGAAGCCTCTGGGGCATCAAGATGAAGACATATAGCAGGCAGAACATAGGTAATGATGATGAATAATTTTTATTATACTCTTAGCTGTATATAATATATATTATATACACATATATGTGTGTATATATATATTCTTATGCAACTGAATCTTTGAAATATTTGATGATATAACTATAGTATCAAAAAGAGTATAATTTGAATTCAGTAGTTTTAGTTTTCTTATGTTATCCCCTCTGTAAGACATATGTATTAAAGGTTGGTAATGGATATGACACACATAATAACCTTCATCCATCTGGATTTGTTTATCACTTATCAGATAAAGAGAAAAGATAAATTTTTCCATTCAGAATTTTAGTTTAAGTATCTGTAAAACATTAACATTCAAAATGAGAAGGGTTTATTCTCAGTGGATTTATCATCTCCACCACTGCAGAGCTCCTTTGTGAACACACACACACACATTCTCTCTCTCTCTCTCTCCCTCCCTCTCTATACATATATATGTATGTATATATATATACACATATACACATATACACTATATATGCATGCTTCCCTATACATATAATATTATATATATGTACACACATATACACACTTCTTATTTCATTCTTGGTTTTCATTGTCTTAAGCAATTATGAACTCATTACAGCAACAAAAAAACATATAGTTACTGATCTTAGTATTTGGACTTATTTTGTGTAATATTTTTAATGTATTTTTTTCTATTTGTTCTGAACAATAATAATGTCGCTTCCTTCCTCATGTTTACAAAGGTCAGATATTCTTCCACTTTTTATCAGCCTTACCCCCCACAGGCTTTGCTGAGACAAGCTCAGCTTGTTAATCTATCTTCATAAATCAAGCACTCTGAGCCCCATAATCATCCTTGTGATGTTTCTCTGAACTCTCTCCAGTTTTTTTTTCTTCCATAGTCCTAATAATGATGTTCCTAGAAACAATCAGAGTATTCCAGGTGTGCACTTAGCAGACAGCTGTGCCCAGGACTGATCATTTTCTTGTTTTATGTTATGATGCTTTTGCAAAACTTATAGCAATGCTCTAGGTAACTCAAAATGAGGGGAGAATGATAGAAGTGTGGGCAAGGAAAATGTTTCTAAATTTAGTAAATATTGTATAATAATGTCTCTCTGTTCTGAATATCTTGATGAATTCTATTCCATTTGGTACACAAAGCATATATTTAGTACCCATTATGCATATAAATCACCATGCTAGATGCTGGAGGTCTGAAGGGGTGGGGAGGTGGATGGGTTATAGTACTTTCCTTCAAGGAGTTCACATTCTACTGGAATCACATAAATTTTTGATAATTGTATACTATTCCACAAATTAATCATTCAATTAAAAGGAATCATAAAGTGTCTAGTATGTGACAAGCACTATGCAAGTTAATGGGCTTCCAAAACAAAAATCAAATAGTCTTTGATCTCAAGGAATGCATTTACATTATAATGGGAGATTATATAAGTATATGTCAGATTTATGCGAAGTAGATATGTTAACTTTAAAGGTGAAGCCACTAGCATTTAGAGAGAGAAGCTTCCTACAGAAGGTGGCTTTAGTCTTTTTTTTAAATATGTTGTTATTTATTTTGATAGTTTCCAATTATATAGAAACATTTTTAATATTTTTTTTTTAGAATTCTGAATTCCAAATTTTTCCCTCCCTCCTGCTTTTGTCTTTTTCTTCAGAAGGCAAGTGATTTGATATTGATTATACATGTAAAGTCATACAAAAATATTCCCATAGTGGCTATATTGCAAAAGAAAACAGACAAAAATGAAACAAGAAAAAAAAACTTTAAAAAATGTTTCGATATGCATGCAGGGTTTGGCAGTTCTGTCTCTGAAGGATAGCATTTTTCATCCTGGAACCTTAGGAATTGTCTTGGACAATTGTATTGATCAGAGTACTTAAGTCTTTCACAGTTGATTACCCTTCTGTGGTTGTTAACTATATACAATATGCACAGTTTTATAGTTCTTTGGGCATAGTTCCAACATGTTCTACCAATGATTAGGCTATTTCAAGACTCTACCAACAGTGCATTTGTGTCCAGATTTTTCCATATCCCCTCCAGCATTTGTTATTTTCCTTTTCTGTCATATTAGCCAATATCATAGGTGTCAATATCTCAGAATTGTTTTAATTTGCATTTCTCTAAACAGTAGTGCTTTATAGCATTTTATATGATTATTGATAACCTTTGATTTCTCTTTCTGAAAATTGTTTATATCATTTGAATATTTATCAACTAGGGAATGGCTCTTATTTTTATAATTTTGGCTCAGTTTCATGTATTTGAGAATGCTAAAATTTGAGTATTTGAGTACTTCAAAGTATATTTGAGAAATGAGGCCTTTGTCAGAGAAGTATTTTGTAAAAGTTTTCCCAGTTTCCTATTTTTCTCAAATTTGGGCTAAATTTGGGTTTTGGTTTTTGTTTGTTTATTTGTTTTGTGCAAAACTTTTAAAATTTCATATAACCAAAATTAACTATTTTATTTCCAGTGATATTCTCTACCTCTTGTTTGGTCATAAAATCTTCCTTTATCCATAAATCAGACAAGTGCATTTTTCCATGCTCCACTAATTTACTAATGATATCACTCCTTATGTCTAAATCATTTTGACTTTATCTTGATATGCGCATTTTGACTTTATCTTGATATATGGTGAAAAATGTTGGTCTCTACCTAGTTTCTGCAAAACTCTTTTCCAGTTTTCCCAGTTTTCCCAGCAATGGCTGTCAAATGTTGAATTCTTGCCCCCAAAGCTTGAATCTTTGCGTTTATGAAGTAATTGATTTCTATGATCATTTACCACTGTGTATTGTGTACCTAATCTATTCCACTGATGCACCACTCTATTTTTTAGCCAGTACCAGATTGCTTTATTGCTTTGATGATTAGTGCTTTGTGTAATATAGTTCGACATCTGGAAGTGCTAGGCCACCTTCCTTCCTTTTTCCTTTTTGATTCCCTTAATATTCTTGATATTTTGTTCTTCCAGATGAATTTTGTCATTATTTTTTTCTAGCTCTATAAAATAATTCTTTGGTATTTTGACTGATATGGCACTAATTGTCATTTTTTTTATTATATTAGCTCAGCCTTCTCATGACCAATTAATATTTTTCCAATTGTTTAGAACTGTTTTCATTTCTGTGAAAAGTGTTTTGTAGTTATGTTTACATAATGTCTAGATTTGTCTTGGCAGGTAGACTCTCAAGTATTTTATAATGTTTGAAGTTCTTTTGAATCAAATTTCTGTTTTTATCTCTTCCTTCTGGAGTTGGTTGGTAATATATAGAAATGCTTATGATTTATGTAGGTTTATGTTATATCCTGAAACTTTGCTAAAGTTGTTAATAGTTTTAATTAGTTTTGTAGTTGATTCTTTAGGATTGTCTAAGTAGATAGTCATATCATCTACAAAGAATGATAGTTTTGTTTCCTCATTGCCTATTTTTATTCTTTAAGTTTCTTTTTTCTTGTCTTTTCTAATTTTTTCTAGTTGCATGCCCAATTCATTGATCTTCTATTTCTTTATTTTATTGATGTATGCAATTGGAGATATAAATTTTCCCCCAAATATTGGTTTGACTGCATCTCACACATTTTGGGCTTTGTCTCATTGTTGTCATTCTCTTTAATGAAATTATTGATTGTTTCTATGATTTGTTCTTTGACTCACTCACTCTTTAGGATTAGATTATTGTTGTTGTTGATTCCTTTCAGTCATGTCTTACTTCTTGTGACCCTATTTGGGATTTTCTTGGCAAAGATACTAGAGTGGTTAGCTATTCCTTTTTCCAGCTCATTTCACACATGAAGAAACTGAGGCAAACAGGGTTAAGTGACTTGCCCAAGGTCACATAGCTTATATATCTCGAAGACCAGATTTGAACTCAGGTCTTCCTGACTCTAGGCCCAGCATTTTATCCACTGAGCCATTTAGCTACCCTGATTATTTAGTTTCTAATTAATTTTAATCTATGTTTTCACAGCCCTTTGTTAAATGTATTACTTATTGCATCATTGTCTGGAGAAGGTGCATTCAGCATTTCTGCTTTTCTGCATTTGGTTGTGGGTTTTTTATGCCCTAATACATTATCAGTTTTTGTGAAGATGCATTCCCATTCAGTTTTTTCCAGAAGTCTGTCATATCTAACTTTTCTAAAATTTTATTCATCTTATTGACTTCTTTCTTATTTATTTTTGGGTTAGGTTTACCTAGATTTGAAAGGGGAAAGTTGAAGTCCCACACTAGTATAGTTTTACTGTCTATTTCCTCCTGTAATTCATTTAACTTTTCCTTTAAGAATTTGGATTCTGTCATTTAGTGTACATATGTTTAGTATGGATATTACTTCATTATTTATGGTTCCTTTTAGAAAGATGTAGTTTCCCTGCTTATCCCTTTTAATTATATATTTTTTTATTTTGTTTTGTCTGACATTATGATTTCTACTCCTGCCTTTTTTACTTCAGCTGAAGCATAACAGATTCTGCTCTGGCCCCTTATTTTATTGTATCCCTCTGTTTCAGATGTTTATTATAAACAACATATTGTTGGATTTCAAATTCATTCTGCTATTTTCTTCTCTTTTATGGGTGAGTCCATTTCATTCTCATTTTCACAGTTATTACTGTGTATTTCTGTTCATCCTATTTTCTTCTTTTTATCCTTCTTGATCTCTTTTTATCTTGTCCCTCATCTAAAGTCTGTTCATATCTTACCTCAGACATCAGCTTTGTGGCTTTGGACAATTAATTTGTTTCATCGTTCTTGATGTCTCATGGAGTCTTTAGCTTCTACTTGCCAATTCTAATTTTTAAGGAATTATTTTCTTCAGTGAGCTACCTCTTTTTCCATTTGGCCAATTCTGCTTTTTAAAGTGTTATTTTCTTCAATTATTTTGTGCCTCTTTTTTA
>NW_020954565.1:7462648-7462784 GCF_900497805.2 Vombatus ursinus | reverse complement strand
TTTTTTGTAATTTTTTTTCCTTTTGCTTTTATTTGTTTGCCTAGTTTTTCCTCTCCTACTCTGATTTTGAAAAAATTTTTTAGCCTTTCTAGGAATTCTTGTTGTGCTTCTGTCCAATTCACTTTTTTTTCCTTTG